>NW_020949997.1:4544103-4608403 GCF_900497805.2 Vombatus ursinus
ATCTGCCTATCTGCCTATCTGCCTATCTGCCTATCTGCCTATCTGCCATCTGCCTATCTGCCTATCTGCCTATCTCCCTTTTTAAGATTATAAAGCGATTCCCTGAAAACAACCCTATGAAGCAGGTGATTCAGGTGAAGAAAACCGAGGCTTAGAGATTGTGATTCACCCAGTGTCATGCAGCTAGTGTCAGAGTTGGGGCTCAAAGCCAGCTCTGCTGACTCAAAGACTGGTGTGCTCTTTACATTATAGTGTTCTTTCTAAGTGCTGTGCTGTAAAAATGTGGGTGGTTGAACTGCTGGAGAAATGATCTCTAATGTCTTTTCCAACTCTGATAAGCGAATCATACTTTCTATTTCACCAGTTCAGTGTGGTTAGAGGACCTCGGGGGCTTCAGGGAGTCTGTGAGGTCAAAACTATAATACTAAGATGTTTTAACTTTGAATAAGGTAAATATTGATAAATATAACCCCATAAACAAAAGCTTTGGGGGGGGGCTCAATTTTTAAGAGGATAAAGGGATCTGTCTTTGAGACCATAAAGTTTGAGATCTGCTGTTCTACATTGACAATGAGGATTTGGTTTAACAAGGTTTTAAACCCAAGTTAATAAGCTTGCTGTTTTTAAGCAATTATTACTTCTTTCATCAGTTGGAATGATTAGTTGTAGTATGTTGGCTTTAAGTTAGGGACACCAGCCTTTAGCTATTGAAAACAACTGAGAGTTCTCCTTGGAGAACAATGTTGTAAATGGGACTACCAAGCATTCATTGGATTATAAAGAACAAAGAATCCTTAGGGAATGATTGGATCCCACTTGCTACACTTGGAAAAAGCTTAGCCTTTCCATTGATAGAAAAAAGAAACCTGGAATCGCTGTTGATAATGAAGTGGTACTGCATTTGGCATTTCTGTAGAACTTAATTGCATCTTACCTGCTACCTTAATGCTTAATCCCCTTCTTAAAACCCTTTATGGTTTATTTTTGGCATTAGATTTACATTATATATTGGGGGGGTAGCTGAAAATAATAAATGGATAAGTTTTGCAGATGATCTGTGGGTTT
The DNA here is from genome assembly GCF_900497805.2 of Vombatus ursinus. Taxonomy (NCBI): domain Eukaryota; kingdom Metazoa; phylum Chordata; class Mammalia; order Diprotodontia; family Vombatidae; genus Vombatus; species Vombatus ursinus. The sequence goes on from NW_020949997.1 coordinate 4,545,169, forward strand.
TCATTCTCACTCCATATTTTAATAGGTGAATAAGAACTAGCTATATAGTAAAATACTTTAAGAATCTGTGATTTCATTGCTGTGAGTACTCCCTCCACTGATCTTCAAAACCTCTGTGATTATTTGCTTTTTGAGAATTTCTGTGGACAAAATGTTTGTTATCCTTAGGCCGTATTTGGGCAACTAGGTGGCGAAATGGATAGATTGCTTGGGCTTCAAGTCAGGAAGACTTATCTTTGTGAGTTCAAATCTGGCCTCTTACACTTACTAGCTGTGTGACCCCGGGCAAGTCACTTAACCCTTAACCCTTTTCTTTAGTTCTTCATCAGTTAAATGAACTAGAGAAGGAAACTGCAAACCACTCCAGTATCTCTGCCAAGAATGCCCCAAATGGGGTCGTGGAGAGTCAGACACAACTGGAAAATGGCTTAACAACAGGCCATACCTAGTGAATCTGCTTAGATTAAGATTTTCAGAAATGGTTATACTAGTGAATAATTTTAGGGCTTTTGTCCAATTTTATCTAAACTATTCCTCCTTTTCCCTTGTATTGTTGAATATCCTCTTTAGTCAAAGAAACGTTTGAGCACATATTGTTACCATTAAATTACAGAGTATGGAAGAAAACTAAGGTCTTCCAATGACCAGTAGATGGACATAACAAATTCCTAGGCACCATTGCTAGGTCTGGAGAACAATTAGTTATCCTTACTACCTGATCCCTTGGGCTTCAACACTGAGCTGCGGGTGAATAGCATCATAAGCTCTTGGGTTTAGAGCCGCAAGGGATTGTAGAGGTCATCTAGGGCAGGCCAAACCCCTCGTTCTTTAGATGAAAAACTGTGGCTCAGAATTTAATTCACTTACCTAGGCTCATGCAGTGAGTGTGAGAGGCAGGGCTAGAATCACGTCTTCATGGCTCCAAATTTAATACTGCGTGGGTAATGAAAATCCAAAATGCAATATACCAACTACTTTATGGAAGGAGAAGTGTAGGGCATCAAGAAGCAAGGTTCTTGCTAGGCTCTACCTAGGCTTTGGGGGAGAGGGGTTGCTTTTGTTGTTGTAGCTCCTAGACTGAGAGAAGAAATGGGAATGAGTTTTAGGATGATTGGGCCAAATGAAGATTTTCCTTTTTTTTTTCTTTATAGGAAAGACGTGGGTATTTTAAAAGGCGCAGCAATAGGAGGAATGAGAAGTTCAAATGAGACAGGAAAAGGATGCTTAGTAACAAAGAATAGATTGGAATCCAGAAAACTAGTGTGGGGGGGTTAGTTTTCTGTAAGACATTGATTCTTAAACTTCTGAGGTAGACAGGCAGAAATAGTGTATACTAATAATAATACTTTACATTTATCTAGTTCTTTGTTTTTCCTTTTTCTTTCTTTTTTGGGTGAGGCAATTGGGATGAAATGACTTGCCCGAGGCCCCACAGCTAGTGTCACGCGTCTGAAGCCGGATTTGAACTCAGGTCCTCCTGACTCCAAAGCCGGAGCTCTATCCACTGTGCCACCTAGCTGCCCACACTTATGTAGTACTTTTAAGATTTACGCTGCTGTTTCTTCACAAAGGCCCTGTGAGGTAGGTGGTTCCAATATCATCACCCCCATTTTACAGATAAGGAAACTGAAGTTCAGAGATTTAAGTGACTTGTCTCAGGTGACTTAGCTAAATTCATACTCAGGTCTCCTGACTCTAGGCCCTTTGCTACTTACACTGCAACAAGGGTGTTGGTGGTGCTGGTGCTGGGGGGACGATAGCACTCCTGACAGAAGTTTTCAATCTTAGTAAAGGCTTCAGTTGTGAAAGTTTATAAGATTAGGTATAAAGAAACCAAATTCAGTTCTGGCTTTAATTCTTAGTTAGCTTTGTGACTTTGGACGAATCATTTCCAGCTCTCATTCTTGAAAACTCCTTTTGACTCTATGACATTCTATAATTCTCTTGGGAGTAGAAAGCTCTGAATCTTGGGTTTCATGGGATTTTCCCCATTTCTCTCCACATCTTCTCTGACTTTGTGGTTGGGAACTTCTGGGATAAAATAGCACTGTGAAGATGAGTAATAAATTGTTATTTTGTAAATGGTGACCAATGTATTTGGGGGGTAGAGTTTAGGGGGAACCCTTTTCTAACTACTTTTCCTTGATTAGTGGTTAATAAGGGGATTTTAATAGCACTTATCTCACAGGGTTCCTATAAGAATCAAATGAGATAACATGTAAAATGCTTTACAAACCCTAAAAGTGCTATATAAATACTAGCTATTCTTACTGCCTTTTTTTTAATATGGCAGCATTCAATCCTATTTCTTGCACAGAGTGTTTCGTTTTTTAGGGTTTGTGCTGGCACACTCCAAATTCTGGTTTCTCTGGCAGTAATACCCCCTGAGAACATCAGTCTTTGTCATAACAACTTTCTAAAATTAAATGAAACAAAACAAAAAATAAAACCCCGAACCCAAAACATTTAGTTGTTTTTCTGGGGAACTCTGAATAGTGCAGCATTTCCAAAATTATTCTGGTAGACTGTGTGATGGAAATTGGGGTTTCATGAGAGAATTTTCATCTGTATTAAAGATATTTTCTCCCTGTAAAGTGTTAAATATGAAGTTACGTATCTCAAAAATACTAATCTTTGGCAATTTTTCATCATGAAAGGAGTTATGATGTCCTCCATTTTCTACAAAAAATTTCTTGTCTTTTATCTCAAAGTTATTTCATTTCTCTTAATATCCTGGATGCCCAGACCAGCATTTATGATTTTATCAATGTTTCAAGCTCAGAAGTGTTCCTTGGCCAAATTAGTTTGAGGAAAACAATTTTAATGATATTTCATTGGTCCTTGTAGCGTGGTAAATACACATGAAGTATTTGTTATTTGTAAGAACCTTTTCTACCAAAGGGTTGGGGCACATTTATTCATTCTGGAAATTTGTATCAAATATGAGCTTTGTGTAATGTGTATTGGGCCTTGTGCGGGGTTCAAAGAACAAAACATAGACCCTACTCTCAAAGAGCTTACATTTTTATGTACTTACCCTTGGGAAGTTGTACCATGCACAGGCCACATTCTGGTAAAACTGTCTTGGCAGATGCACTAAACCAGGTTGAGGGTAATCGATGGGCCTCAAACCCATCAGTGGGTTAGGGGGATGTCTACCCCAAGTCTGTGAAGACTCCCTGCCCCCCCTTCTTGAATGGATGGATGAGAACAATTTGTTTCAATGGCTGTGAAGGCGACTGAAGCAGTCATTGTGGAGCGCTTAGACCATGGTGAGACATTGAAGATATCAAAGTCATCCACTGAATTCCAGGTCCTTGCCACTTGTCTTGACTTTTGTCTTGCCACTGGACTTCGATGACTTTGGAAGACAGAGTGAGGCTGATGAGTTTGTGCAACTCTGCCTCACTTAAATCCAATTCATGCATCAGTCAAGACATTACCCTGTGATGTCATTGGTCCTCTTTGAAAAACAAAGGACAAACAACAACCTACCCCAGCCCAGAGTTTCAAGAAGCAGGCAGTTGCTGCTGCCATAGTGGTAGTGATGCTGGCATATCTTGAACTTGGTTTAAGGTTTACCTCTAAAGGAAGGAAAAGAAGATAAGAGCCAGCACTAGCAAAATTTAAACCTTCAATCCAAGTTCTCCCAGGAGGCCAGAGGTTGTGTTAAGTCATCATATTAGTAATAATAACTAATAGCTAGCATTTATGTAGCTCTTTCAGATTTACAAAGTCCTTTACAATATTATCTCTTGAACCTTACAATAATTCTGGGAGGTAGGTGCTATTATTATCTCCTTTTTACTGATGAGGAAAGTGAGGCAAACAGAGATTAAGTCTGGGTCACACAGCTGGGAAGTGTCTGAGGTGGGATTTGAACTTGGGCCCAATGCTTTATCCATTTGTGCCTCTGCAACTTTTGAGCCAGCTTTTTTTGTCTTTGTATCCTTAGTGCCTAGTGTAACACCTTGCATTTAGTGGGCCCTTAAGAAATGTTGAATGCAAGTCAAGACGTTGTAGTATGAAGAAGAGTACTAACTCAGAGTCAGGAGAGACCCACATTCAAATTCAGCCTTCAGCATTTCTTAACTATCCGAACTTGGGTAAGTCATTATTATTGAACTTCATGAATCATCTCTGTAAGACTATAAATGTATGCTATAAATTCAATGGCTGATATGTCACATAAGGGCCAAGACCCTGCCTCCATGGCTGAGATCCAAGGCCTATCTCTTCTGGAGCCAGCTCTGTATACTAACTTGCCTGACTCAGCTTTCCTCTGCCTCTTGCCAAAGGATCCAGAAACCTGGAGGACTAAGGTCAGTAAATTATACGTACAAAGAAAGAATGCTGCAGGGAAAACCACAGGGGGATCTGTATCTCTCTTTTCTCTCTTAAGCCCTACTTGGAAATTAGATGTTTTTTGTGATCCTAGACCCAAAGCATGGTTCATGTAGCAACGTTTCTCTAATGCCTGATTCCCTATTTCTCATGGGGCTCCATCTTTTGAGGAGAAAGGCCTGAAAAAGTCAGTGGAGCAACTTCACTAGAGTTTCTGGGACTTCATTTGATAAGTATTTATGGAGCGTTTGCTATGGGCCCACATAATAGAGTAGAAAGGGTAGGTAGGATTTAGAGTTGGAGATCGGAGTTTGGTACCAGAAGTGTGATGTTAGGCAAGTCACCTAACCTCAGTCCCATTTATTCCTGTCTAAAATGAAGGGATCTGATGATCTCTAAAGGCCCTTCTAGTTATTAGTCCATGATCCTTTCTTCAACATTATGTTAGGTACCATAACAGACACCAGTATGAAGATTGAGGCTTATAGAATCTCAGGATTGGAAGGGATCTCAGAGGTCATGTAGCCTATCCATACCTGAATAGGATTCTCTTCTGTGGTCTCTGTGACAAATGGTTAGATCTACTTGAAGACTTCCAGTGATGGGGAACTCATTACCAGTCTAAGGTACCTTTTCCTACTTTGAAATGGAGCCAGGGATTATGAAGGCCACTAGGTGATGCAGTAGATAGAGCACCTGACCTGGAGTCCAGAACACCTGAGTTCAAATCTAGCCTCAGACACTTATTAACTGTGTGACTGTGGGCAAGTCACTTAACCCTGTTTGCCTTAGTTTTCTCATCTATAAATGAGTTAGAGAAGGAGATGGCAAAATACTCCAGTATTTTTGCCAAGAAACCCCCAAAAGGGCTCATGAAGAGTTGGACACAATTGAACAACAAGGTGTTATGAAATTCTTTCTTTAACTTCAGTTGAAATCTATCTCTGTACACTTGACCTATTCATCTTAGTTTGGCCCTGTAGGGCAGAGGAAAACAAGTCAAGTCAAATTGGCTTCTTTCATATAGGATCATAGAGGTGGGGGGGGACGCAAAATATAAGCATTTATACTATGTGCCAGGCACTATGCTATCTCATTCTTAACAACTGTGGGAAGTAGTTGTTACTATTTATCCCCATTTTACCAGTGAGGAAACTTAGGCAAGCAGAGGTTAAGTGACTTGCCCAGGATCACACAGCTAGTACTTACTTGAGGCTGGATTTGAACTCAGGTCTTCCTGACTACAGATTAAGTGCTCTATCCACTGTACTACCAAGCCAAATCACAAGATTGGAAGCTGGAAGGGCATTAGATGTCATCAGGTCCAACCATTTTATAGATGAAAAAACTGAGAACTCTTCAGATGTTTGAAAACTCTATGGTATCTCCTCCAATCTTTTCACTAGGTTAAATATCACCAGTTCTTTGAACCATTATTCACCTGGCATGATTTTGATGCTCTTAATCACCTTCTGGAAGCACTCCAACTTGTCGATATTTTTCCTAAAGTTTAGTTAATATTTATCAAGTACCTGTGGAGTGTGTGGGGGGGGGAGGTGACCTTGATTTGGTCTCAGAGGATCTGAGTTCAAATGCAGAATTTGCTACTTACTACCTGCACCACTTGAACTCGGCTCTCTAGGCCTCAGCTTCCTTAACTGCAGAATTAGAGTAGGAGTGGATGACTTCTAAGGTGCTTTCCACGTCTAGATTTATAATTCCCACTCTGTAGAATGAGTGTGTTATGCTCTATGATCTCTGAGGTTACTTCCCGCTCTAAGTCTATGAAACTATTTTGTGTAAACTTGAAGTACTTGTTGTATAGGGATGTTTGGGGCGTTCAGGGAGGACTAGCACCTCTGATGTGAGGCCTTGCTGAGCCCTTTTCAGTGCTGGTCATCCGCCTTTGGTGTCCACTTTCAACTCTCGCCTGTGGCTCTAAGAAGCTGTAGAATGAGCAGCAGCTGCATCCAGCTGTGCTAAACCAGATTGAAGGTAACCAGTAGACCTCAAACCTGTTGGTGAGTTACAGGGATCTCCATTCCAAGCACGTGAAGGCTTCACGGGGTAGAATGGGTAGATGAGAACAATTTGTTCCGAAGGCCATGAAGAGAGGCTAAAATAGTCAGGGCTTCCCTGACTGTATCCAGGAGAAGGCGTGAAGCTGGACCTTGAAAGAGACAACATATTTGGACAGACTGTGAGAAACATCCAGGAGTAGCATGTGGAGCATGGCATTGAGCACACGTTGTACATCTGTGGTGCAGGAGGTTGGCCTGTGTTGTGGGATGCTGGAAAGTAGGGTTGGCTAGGTTGATGGAGAGCCTTGAAAGCCAGATGGAGGAGTTAAGATTTGATCAAACCAATGATAGACCCTTGAATAGGTGAGTGATGAGATGAAAGTGAAAGTTTTCTGCTACCTCCAAAGAACAGATGGTCCAAGGGGCAGGAGAGGGATCACTAAGAGGTCCAGGAGATCAACCACTGCTTCCATGCTGCAGTCACAGGAGCCAGGATTTTGTTGTGGGTTAATCAGAGTGGATGCTCAGCCTGGCTAGCTCAATGACTGGGTTTATAGGGCTTCTGCTTGATCGCCTCTCTTACCCTTCCCTGTATCATAACAACCCTGTCATACTCCCATTCAAATAAGTCTGTGAATTCAGAATTGTCTTTGATTCTTCCCTTACCTGATTTCACATGCAATTAGTTACCGTAACCTGTTGTCCATCCCTTTCTTTTCATTCCCACTAGAACCACCCCTAGTACAGGCCCTCTCCTTTTTTTTTTTTTTTTTGCTATTGTAATAGAATCTTAATTAGTCTTCCTACCCTAACCCTTCACTCTGATCACATCACTATTCCACTTAAAAAAATCTTAAATGATTTCCAGTTGCCTGTGGAATAAAATACAGACTCCTGATCCTGGCATTCAGGGTCATTCACAATATGTGTCCAATCTATCTTCAAAGCCACATCCCTTTCATTTATTCTATTTCCTTTTTTTTTTGTTCACTTGTTTCATTTGTGTCTGACTCTTCGTGACCTCATTTAGGGTTTTCTTGGCAAAAGTAGTGGAGTGGTTTGCCATTTCTTTCTCCAGCTCATTTTACAGATAAGGAAACTGGGTTAAGTGAGTTGCCTAGGGTCACACAGCTAGTAAGTGTCTGAGGCTGAATTTGAAATCAGGTCTTTCTGACTATAGGCCTGCTCTCTATCCACTGTGCCACCTTGTTGCCATATCCTCTTCATTTCTTCTACTTCCTAAGCAAACTTTATTATCATCAATCCTCTCTTCTCATCCTGCCTTCTCTTCTCTGTGGCTTGGCTCATGCCTGTAGTGGATTCCTCCTTCATTTTTGTTTGTTGAAGTCTCTCCCTTCAAGACCCAATTTGCATTCTACTTCTTTGATCTCTCCCTCCCTTCCCCCACTAGCACCATTGGAAAATGATTTCTTCCTCCTCAGATTTCTGATAAGATTTTGCCTAGACTTCTCCTTCATATACATTACATACCGTCTTGTAGGATACTTGTTTCTGTACCCTTTGGCACCTCACAATTGGATTGTAGGTTCCTTGGGAGCAAGGTTTATATCATATTTATCTTTTTATCCCCAGGACTTAGTATGTAAGATGTGCTTTAAAAATGTTTGTTGAGTTGAATTGGCTTGCTATTGCCTTTCTATAAGGAAACATTACATTATTTCTCATTTAGTTTCCAGTCCCTGAGGGGGATGTGCACATCTAAGACAACCTTTCTGCTACTGTCTGTATTTAAGCCTGGCAATTTAATAACTTTTTTGAAAAATATTGAGTAACAACTTTTTGTCTTATTTTCTCTATCAGTTTACTGGAGTAATTTTTTTTTAAAGGCTCATTCTTGTTCTCTAACACCTACAGGCTTGCTAATCTATTTGCTTCTTAACCAGGAAGGAGTTTGCTTTCATTTGTGCCTAATATTGTCAATCTCTAATGCCCTTTTTGTTGATGTGGACAACAATTCACAATGCAGAAGCCTCCTCAGCTCTTTTTAGAATAGGTTATTTTCACCTGACCTCTGGTGCCAAAGAGTCTCTGGAGTACAATAGATGAACAAGAATAATTGGAAGCATCATTGCTGTAGACCCAGAAACAAAAACACCCCCTGCTTTTTACTGATCCTATCTCTACGGTAACTAAATCTTTAATTCCACTTAGTATCAAAGTAGGCAGTGGCTACAAGAGTGATCCAGAAAGGACATTCAGATCCCATTCTCCTCTTACATACTCACAACCTGCAGGCTTAACTCATGTGATTTGAACATAAAATAAAACCTGTTTTGTAGTTGACATCACAATTACTTCTTAATATCTCTCTTATGAACCACTCAACACTAAGCACAATATTCCAGATGTATTCTGAATAGCATAAGATATGGTGGACATAGTTTTAACATTGCACTTTTGGACATTATGCAGACTAAGAATGTTAGCTTTTTTTATCAAAGCAGCTGATGCATTGTTGGCTTATATTTGGCTTGTGATCCATGTAGAATCTTAATTTTCATATGTTCTGTTGCCAACACAAGTATTGCCTATCTCATGTTTCATCATAGAAACATAAAATTGGAGGGATCTTAGGGAGCCTAAGTAAAAATGGGAGAAGTCCAATTCCATATTACAGTTTCTTTTGGAAACCCAATTGTAGTACTTTGTATCTTTTTCCTCTTTCATCTCATAGGTTGCATTCCAGCTTGTCATGATAGTTTTGAATCTTGATTTTATTATTGATAGGATTAATTGTGTCAACTTTTTGTTTTGTCTGCATTTGACCTTTCATGTTTTGATTCCAGTTACTGGTAAAAATGTTGAACCAGTCGAGGCTAATGAGAAAATCCTCAGGCATTTCTACCAGGCTGATATGGAAACATCAGTCATCATTGATTGAGCATAGTTGTTTTCTTAGCTGTGAATTCACCTAACCAAACTGATATCTAGCCTGCCTTTTGACATTTAATCACAAGGCTATTGTGGGAGACAATGTCTATGACATTCTCTTACCCTACCATCTTAATAACCCTATCAAAAAGAAATGAGACTTTTTTGGTATGACTTTTAATGAACTCATGCTATCACTGTATTCTCTTTTAAATGCTCATAAATCATCAGTTAAATATTCTATTTTAGAATTTTTCCTATTTTGGAAGGAGCACCTAAAACCCCCCAAAACAGGATGACAACATGCCAGAGCTGAACATAAACCCTTGAATTCCAAATGCCCAAAACAAGGAACAAAATTCTTCAGTTCTCTCTTGCCTACTTTTGTAGAATCATTGGTGTGATCTTGTCTACAGCACTTCTTATATCCTTTGGTTATGCCAATCAGTCAGCAAGTATTTTTTATTTTCCTATAATGTGATAGACAGTAGGTGCTGAATGTACAAACACAGAAGTGAGACCTTCCTTTCCTTCAGGTAGCTTGCATTCTACAAAGAGGATACAAGTTCATAAATAAATACGTTACCACTGAGCTTGCACAAAAGTCAATGAAAGATACCTCCCAAATTGTGTCCTATTCACTTGTGAAAACCCTTGGAACAGAACTTCCACCACCAAGCCAGGAGGTGTGTGTGTATAATATATGTATGTGTGCATATACATATATACATATATATATATATATATATTTATGTATACAGACACACACACACAAATGGGAGTGGGGATGGGGAAGAGGATGTAAAAATAGTCCTTTGAGGGGCAGCTAGGTGGCGCAGTGGATAGAGCACCAGCCCTGAAGTCAGAAGTACCTGAGTTCAAATCCGGCCTCAGACCAAAGACTTGACGCTAGCTGTGTGACTCTGGGCAAGTCACTTAACCCCAATTGCCTAAAAAAAATAGTCCTTTGAAGATAACAAGCTAAAATTTCAACATTTTCTTTTATGATCCTCTAAAAATTTGGGGCATGTGCCCCATCCTGCATTTCAGAGAAATAACCTTGTTTTTTTAAATAATATTTTATTTTCCTCCAATTATATGTAAAAAGAATTTTTAACATTTGGGTTTTTTTTTAAAATTTCGAAGTCCAAATTCTCTCCCTTCTCCCCTCTCTTCCCCTCCCCCTTACCTGAGACAATAAGCAATCTGATATAGGTTACGTATGTGCTATCATGTAAGATGTATTTCCATAGTAGTCATTTTGTGGAAGAAAACTCCAAAAAAAAAAAAAAGAAAGTAAAAAAAATTGCTTTGATATGCATTCAAACTGTCAGCTCTTTATCTGGAGGTGGATAGCATTTTTCGTTATGAGTTCTTTGGAATTATCTTGGATCATTGTATTGCTGAGAATAGCTAAGTCATCCACAGCTGATCATCATACAGTATTGCTCTTACAGTGTGACAATGTTCTTCTGGTTCTGCTCTCTTCACTCTACTTCAGTTTATGTAAGTATTTCCAGGTTGAGAAATAACCTTATGATAAATTAAAAATTAAATTTTCCTGAGTAGGACTGGGTGGGGTGTAAGGACTGATTACATTTAGATATGAAAGTTTTACTTTTTTTGTCCCAGTAGATCTGTAACTGGAAATATTGATGTCTTCAGGTCTCTTAAAATTCTTAGAATTTCTTTTTTGGCCTTGTCTTGGATACTCTGTGCTTAGTAAATATCTGATTGTACTATTTGCTTAATGTCATCACATCTTTTTGTATTTTTCATTAGACTGTTACAGAATTTGGGTCCTGAGCTCAATCTTGACAAACCTAACATCTTGGCTTGACAACTAGACTTCATAGGGAGCACTTTAGATACCATTCAGATGAAAATCTTTCAACTTCATCTGTGTAGAATATACAAGCAGTGAGTATCATAAATTTCTTCATATTCTGCACCTAATAACAACAAATACTACTAATGTTATTTTGCTTACGTGGAGGAAACCCAATGATGCTGATACTGAGAACATTTTTCTTGTTTATTTATTTATTTTTAGTTTTCAGCATTCACTTCCACAAGATTTTGAGTTCCAAATTTTCTCCCCATCTTTCCAGTCCCTACTGAGAACATTTTTAGGCTTATCATTCTCTGGAAAATTTTAGTATCTTGGTCAGATCCAATAGATCTCTCTTTGGGCAGACATTTTAGAGATTCTGACCATAGATGTTTCACTGGTAATTTTGTGACCTCATTTGGAGAGTATTTTGTCTATACCTATGTGTGAGGGACTGTCTGATGTTGGCAGCTGCCAGTTGGGTGCTGTGGCATGGGTAAGGTAAGATCTGGGTATTTTGGAAGTCGAGGCAGGGACTGTGGTAGGCAGAGTCGTGTGTACTGGGATGGGCTGGATTCGGAGAAGCCATGAGGCAATTGGGCAATGCTATGAGATAAGCTGTGTTCAAGGAAGTAGCCGAGCCTGAGCTCCTGAGGCAAGGGGCGGTGCCACGTGGGAGGGGACTAAGCAGAGGGAACTCAGTCCTCTGCCATCCCACTCCCACGTGGCACCGCCCCTTGCCTCAGGAGCTCAGGCTCGGCTACTTCCTTGAACACAGCTTATCTCATAGCATTGCCCAATTGCCTCATGGCTTCTCCGAATCCAGCCCATCCCAGTACACACGACTCTGCCTACCACAGTCCCTGCCTCGACTTCCAAAATACCCAGATCTTACCTTACCCATGCCACAGCACCCAACTGGCAGCTGCCAACATCAGACAGTCCCTCACACCTATGCCCAATAAAGGCTATCCTTCTGCCTTTCTAATTTTCCAATCTGAAGCTAATGCAAAAGTATGCTAGTTTAGGTGGATAATCAAGTTGCTATGTTTAATATTTAAGAAGAAAAACAAGAGGAACTAGTCCATGTCTATTGGCAGAGAATTCCTTAAGATCTAGGAAAAAAAAACTCTTAGTGGATTGCAGAATGTGGACATATGTGGTTTATTTATTGGGGAGGGGAAGGACACCCTCAAATAGGTAGACTGTAATCTAGTAAGAACTTCTGGGCATATCTTTTAAATTTTTCTCTTTCCCTATATTTCTATTTCTCCTACTCCAGCTTCCCCTGTGCCTTCAGGCATTCAAAGTTCTCACTTAGCTAGAGGGGTAAAAATCACATCTTTGTTGGTGTTTACTTTTCTAGTAACCAACCTATTTCTCTTCTTCAGCCAAAATTCTAGAACAAATAGTAGATATCTCTTCTTTCCTCAGTACCTGTTTTCTCCTCAAATGCCTGAAATCTGGTTTTATATCTTAATAACTCTAGTGAAAATTTTCTGATCTGAACCCTTATCACCTCATGCTTAGATTGTTGTAGCAGTCCAAACCGATTTCCCTGCTTCCAGGCTCCTTTCTTATCTATTTTGTACATTGCTACCAGAATAATCTCTCTGTTAAAAACAAAACAGTTCCATCAAGGCTTTCCAGTGAGTTCCTGTTGGGTATAGGATAAAGTGCAAACCTTGCCTCATGTCCAAAGCCCTCTACAGTCTTATGCCACCTTCTTCTTAGCCTGCGTCCCCCAGTTCTTCTGTTTCAGGCAGCTGTTTTCACATTCTCTCCCTGAACATAATGTTTCTGAGTTTTTGGTAATGCTATTTTCCCAGCTTGGAATGTGTACCTGCTAGGGTTCCTCCCCCCCCCCCCCCGCCCCCATTTAGACATCACCCATCCCTCCTTCGAGGCCCAGCTTAAGTTGTATCTCCTTCCTTGGATCCCTTTTCAGTTGTTCGTAGACACACTAGTTCCTCATTTCTCTGAGCTCCTGTAACACTTAATTGATGTGTTGAATTGTCAGATCTCCCCCCAGCACTCTTAATGGCTGGGCATGCTCTTCAGCACTATTGCCTTAGAGAATCTTTTGGATTCCCAGTGTGAAAAAAGAACTTTTAGAGGTTTTCTCATGTAAATGCTACACAGATCTTAATGGAGATTAAGAGGAAGTCATACTTGGGACTTGGGAAGGGACAGGATTGTAAAATGGAAAGAGGACTGGATTTGGTGTTAGGAGAGCTGACTTCAAGTCCTGGTTCAGGCACTTGCTAGTTGCTAGTGCCCCTGTTCAATTATTTAATCTCTCTAAGTCTCACTTTCCACAACTGTAAAATAGGGATAATAATATTTGTCCTTTTCACCTCAGCCCACGAACGCCAAAGACAACTTAGAAGATCAGTGGGAGAAGTCTGTGATTGCAATGAGAGAAGGAGCTAGGTCTCAGCCACAAGTCCTAAGCACAGCCTCTGGGGCAGCAGCTGCCTCCTGAGCTTCCGGCCCACAAACTGAGGGGGGGAATCGAGTAGCTGATCAGAGGGGGATTGCAGGGATCGCTTTCTCTGCCTGTGCTTGGATCTGGGTCACAGTTCTGAGGGGGGGGTCCTGGGGCGAGGAGGAATGCTGGTGTGGTGGAATTTGTTATGGTGGTGGAGGGGAAACACCTCACCCCTTATAGCACCTTGGAAGAACTGAAAATTTACAGGTCCCTAGGAGTATCTCTGAAAACAGCTGTACAAACCCCCGAAACTTGGGACAGTACATTCTCCACATTGGAAGCAGACTCTTACCTTAACAAAGAGTTTAAAATTCAAGTAATTGGCTGGGATCATGAGTAAGCAGCGCAAAAAGAGACTATGTTATCTTACTTTGGTGACAAAGAAGATCAAAACAGACAACCAGAAGAAGACAACAAAGTCAAAGCTCCTACGTCCCAGTCAGTCCCAGGCCTTGGAAGAGCTCAAAAGGGATTTTGAGAAGCAAGTAAGAGAAGCAGAGGAAAAACTGGGAAGAGAAATGAGAATGATGCAAGAAAATCATGAAATACAAGTCAACAGCTTGCTAAAGGAGACCCAAAAAAATACTGAAGAAAGTAACACCTTAAAAAATAGCCTAACCCAAATGGCAAGAGAGGTCCAAAAAGCCAATGAGGAGGAGAATGCCCTATAAAGCAAAATTGGCCAAATGGAAAAGGAAGTCCAAAAGATTACTGAAGAAAATACTTCCTTAAAAATTAGAATAGAGCAATTGGAAGCTAGTGACTTTATGAGAAATCAAGACACTGTAAAACAAATCCAAAAGAATGAAAAATTAGAAAACAATGTGAAATATCTCATTGGAAAAACAACTGACCTGGAAAATAGATCCAGGAGAGAAAATTTAAAAATTATTGGACTATCTGAAAGCCATGATCAAAAAAAGAGCCTAGACATCATCTTTCAAGAAATTATTAAGGAAAACTGTCCTGATATTTTAGAACCAGAGGGCAAAATAGAAATTGAAAGAATCCACTGATCACCTCCTGAAAGAGATCCCCAAAGGAAAACTCTTAGGAATATTGTAGCCCAATTCCAGAGTTCTCAGGTCAAGGAGAAAATATTGCAAGCAGCCAGAAAGAAATAATTCAAATATTGTGGAAACACACTCAGGATAACACAAGATTTAATAGCTTCTACATTAAGGGACCGAAGGGCATGGAATATAATATTTTGGAGGGCAAAGGAGATAGGATTACAACGAAGAATCACCTACCCAGCAAAACTGAGTATAATCCTTCAGGAGAAAAAATGGTCATTCAGTGAAATAGAGGACTTTCAAGCATTCTTGATGAAAAGACCAGAGCTGAATAGAAAATTTGACTTTCCAATACAAGACTGAAGTGGAACATGAAGAGGTAAACAGGAAAGAGAAATCATAAGAGACTTATTAAGGTTGAACTGTTTACATTTCTGCATGGAAAGATGATATTTGTAACTCATGAGACCTTTGTCAGTATTAGGGTAGTTGGAGGGAAAAAATTATATGTATGTGTGTATGTATACACACACACACACACGTATATATAATATAGAGTGCATAGGGTGAGTTGAAGATGAAGGGGTCATATCTGGAGAATAAAATTAGGGGGTAAGAGAGTATTATACTAGGAGAAGGAGAAAGGGAGAGGTAGAACAGGGTAAAGTATCTCACAAAAAAAAAACCAAAACAAAAGAAAAGGCTCTTACAGTAGACGGGAAATGGGGGAAGGTGAGTGGGAATGAGTGAATCTTATTCTCATAGGATTTGACTTAAGGAGCAAATAACATACACAATGGGGTATGGAAATCTATCTTACCCTACAGGAAAATAAGGGGGAAAGGAGACAAGAGAGCAGGGGGTTGATAGAGGGGAGGGCAGATTGGGGGAGGGGATAATCAAAAGCAAATACTTCTGAGGAGGGACAGGGTCAAAAGAAAAAATAGAATAAATGGGGGAGGGCAGGATAGGATTAAAGGAAATAGAGTTAGTTTTTCACAGCATGTCTACTATGGAAGTATTTTGCATAACTGCACATGTATAACCTATATTGAGTTGCTTGCCTTTTCAATGAGGGTGGGTGGAGAGGGAGGAAGGGAGAAAATTTGTAACCCAAAGTTTTAAAAACACATGTTTTAAAAAAATGTTTTCACATGCAACTGGGAAATAAGAAATACAGGAAATGGGGTACATAAATTTATCCTGCCTTACAGGAAAATAGAAGGGGAAGGGGATAAGAGAAGGGGGGGAGAGATAGAAGGGAAGGCAGACTAGGGGAAGGGGTATTCAGAATGCATGCCATCTTGGGGTGAGGAGAGGGGTGAGATGGAGTGAAAATTTGAAAATCAAAATCTTGTAGAAGTAAATGTTGAAAACTAAAAATAAATTTATTAATAAAAAAAAGATTATTGAGTCCAATCCTATCATTTTACAGAGGCAGTTAAGTGGCGCAATGGATGGAGCACTGGGTTTGGAGTCAGGAAGATTCATTCTCATGAGTTAAAATCTGGCCTCAGATACTTAATAGCTGAGTGACCCTGGGCAAGTCACTTCATCCTGTTTGCCTCAGTTCTCTCATCTGTACAATGAGCTGGAGAAGGAAATGGCAAACCACTCCAGTGTCTTTGCCAAGGACACCCCAAATGGGGTCAACAAAGAGTCGGACACAATTGAAATGACTGAACAACAAATCATTTTACTGATTAGGAATCTGAGGCCCAGAGAGATGAAATGATTTGCCAGTCCTCTCATTTTGCAGGTGAGGAAAGGGAGGCCTAGAGTGAGATTAAGTGACCTGTCCAGTTGCACAGAGTCAAGTGGTAAATAGCACAGCTGAGATTCAAACTGAGGTTTGCTGACTTCAAATCCAACCCTCTTTCCATTATACCACATCGTGTACATAATATGCCTTGTCTTCCTGAGATTATAGGCTCTTTGATCTCAGCATTTATTGAGTGCCTATTATGTTCCAGATACTTTAGGGACTGTGGGGTACTCCAAATGCTGAGTGAGACATAGTCTTTGCTCTTGAGAATTTAATAATTGGGGAAAGTATCTAAATAATTATAGTGCAAGGTATAATGCGATATGTTATTAGAGAAATACCAGTAAAATGATTTAGGGGCTCAGAGAAGGTTGAGATAATATCTGTGTGTATGGAGGAAGGCTTCCTGAAGGAGGTGACATTTGAACTGGATGGTATTAGATAGGTAGGAATCTGATAGATAGAAATGGGAGAGCAGGTCAAGAAGCAGTCTAGGCAGAGGAAACAGCAGGAGTAAAACGTACAGGAGGGAACAGGTTGTGTTCAGAAACACTCGAGTGCTTCTTCCTGGCTAGAGTATAAAATATGAATTAGGAGAATGGGAGAGATAAGGCTGGAGCTGTAATGTGGAACAGCATGAATGGCAGGATGAGAAGTGTGAACTTTACTTAGTAGGCCTTGGGGAAACCATGGAAAGTTTTTGAGCAAGAGAATTGATATGGTTGGAAGTCTGCTTTAAGCAGATAAACTTGATATGTTTTGCATGATTGCACATATCTATATCAATTTATATCAATTTGTCAGTCTATATCAAATTGTTTACCATCTCGAGGAGGGGTAAGGGAGGGAGGGAGAGAATTTGGAACTCAAAATTTTAAAAATGAATGTTAAAAAGTTTTTATATGCATTTGGAAAAATAAAATATTATTTTAAAAAATTAGCTTGGCATCTATATGGCCTATAGAGAGGGGAGATGAAGAGGAATCTGGCTACTGTAATATTTCAGGCAAGAGAATGAGAGCTTAAACTAAGCGGGGAGCAGTAGGAATGTTAGACGATGGGTTTAGACATGATGGAATCAGTATGACCTAACATGGGTTAGATGTGTGGAGGAGGCAAGGTAAGGGAGAGGAGTCAAAAGTGACTGTAAGATTTTTGAGTCAGGGTGCAATGATGGTGCCATTAACAAATATAGAAAAGTCAGGAGTGGGATGTTTTCAACAGGCTGGGAGATTAGTGGGAAATCTAGTAATAATAATAGCATTTATGTAGCTCTTTAAGGTTTGCAAAGCAATTTACATACATCATTTGATCCTCACAACAGCCCTGGCAGGTAAATGCTATTAATATCCTCTTTTTACAGATGAAGAAACTAAGGCTGAGAAAGGATGGTGATTTGCCCATGGTTACAGAGCTAATGTCTGAGGCAGGATTCAACCTCAGATTTTCCTCCAAGTTCAGTGCTCTGTCTGCTATGCCACTTAAGCTGTCTCTAGGTGGAGATGTCTAGTAGGCAGTTAAAATGGAGGACTGGAGCTTGGGAAAGAGGTTGTTATTGAAGGTTTGGGATTCGTCTGCATAGAGATGAAAGTTGAAGCTGTAGCAGTGGATGAGATAGCCAAGCAGGAGGAATGAGGGAGGCCTGAAGCTGAACCTTTCTTACACAATTGCTTTATTCCCCGTAGTACTCAATACTGTGCTGGGCATTAATGGATGCTTGAGAAGTACTTGAATGAGAGAGAGCTACTGAGATAGGCTTCAAGTCTTCTCTTATATGCGAGCCAGTATTGTTACTTTGATTAATTAGAGGAATCATTCTTACATCTTGATGTGTTCAAGACGTAGCCTATAAATAGGTATAACTATCTGGAAAGTCTGCAGTTCATATGCTTCTTAATTAGATGCCACATTCCCTCTTGCCTTCTCCTTTGGGGAACCTATTAGGGAAGCAATCAGTGACCAGAAGTCTCTTTTCTCAGCTTACTTAAATATTGTTATTTGTGTTATGTCATTTTGTCATCAAGGATCTTTCTAGTAACTTTTTAATAAGAACAGCACTTGAAGAATATATGTTAATTAATAAATACCTCATTCAACAAATAGATGGCACAGTGGATAAAGTGCCAGCTATGGGGTCAGGAAGACTCACCTTCCTGAGTTCAAATCCAGTCTTAGACATTTACTAGCTGTGTGAACTGGGGCAAGTGACTTAACCCTGTTTGCCTCAGTTTCCTCTTCTGTGAAATGAGCTGGAGAAGGAAATGGCAAACCACTCCAGTATCTTTGCCCAGAAAACCCCAAATAAGGTCACAAAGGGTCGGACATGATTGAAATGACTCAACAACAACAACCACGGGCTACGTGCAAGATAATACTGTCGGGAAAAGGGGACCAGGATGTCAAGTAACATACAATATCGTTGCAGGATTTTAAGCCTTTATGACTTGCCCAATTCAGAGCATTCTACTAGTCCTTCAGTTTCAGAGTCAGACTTTTCAAAATGAAATGGCCCTTAGAGATCATCAAGGCCAATTTCTTTGTTTTTCAGATAAGGAAGCAGACCCAGAGAGGATAAGTGACTTGTTTGTCCGAGTTGATGGTTAGTGACATTTGCTTGTTCATTTTTCTACCTCTCTGTTGTTATTAAAATGCCAGGGAGACTAGCATAGAGTAGATCACAGTGAACACAGAATTTGAAAGGGGGGGTTTTGGTACAGACAGTCCTGCAGTAATACTTGTTTTTAAAATCTGAATTTGTTCCAACTTGATTGACGTATTTGAGCATAATTGGAATTTTGAGTTTGCTTATCAGTGATTTTGTCATTCAGAGACAATAAGATGATAATGAGCCATACCCATCCATTTCTGGGGTTACAATTTTCCATCTGATTTCAGATGATTCTCTTTCCACTTTGCAATAACTCACAAGCTATATCACACCCTTCCACAAGCAAACTTCAGGTCTTTTTCAAGGTAAAGTGTATATTTTGTGATGCATTAGGAGTTATGGGCATAGGAGTGCTCTACCCCTCTCCCCTCACCTTCTGCCTTGGCTGAGGCTGTCCCTCTCACTCATAGCAGTTAACTTTATTGTAATATTTATGTATTTCTTAAGCATTTAACCTATATAAAACTGTGCTACTGTTTTTATTAGGTTCTTATTTTTTTTGTCTCACTGATGAAGTTTTATAGTTTTGTGCTCCTAACCCCATTTCTCCCAGTGGAAACCTAATAATTTTTATTACATGATTTTGCATATTGGGGTATTTTTTAAGAATGTATAGGTCACTGTACAGCAGAACTGGTTGTTCTTAGGGACTTTTTTTGTAATAATAGCAATAATAGCTAGTATTTATGTTGTGCTTTAAGGTTTGCAAAGCCAATTACAGATGTTATCTCATTTGATCCTCACAACAACCCTGGGAAGTAGGAGCTATTATTACCCCATTTTACAGATGAGGAAACCAAGGCTGAGAGAGGTTAAGTTACTTGCCCAAGGTCAGTCAATTGGCCAATAAACATTTATTAAGCCAGGTTAAAGAGGACTTTATAAGCCAAATAAAGGATTTTATATTTGATCTTAGAGTTAGTATGCAGACTTTAGTCAGTCAAGGAGTATTTATTTATTAAGTATTGATGATGTGTCAGGCATTATGTTAAGTGCTGGGGAATATGAAGAAAGGAAGTAACATGGCTGTTGCCTTCAAGGATCTGATGTTCTAATCACATTCCAACACACAAGCAATCATGTATGTACAAGATAAATCTAATAGAAGGCACTAGTAGTGCCTGGCATCAGAGCTTATCTAGTCCAACTTGTACCAAAATAGAAGTTCACCGAGCATGACTGAGAAGTTGTAATCCGATCTGCTTGAAGGCTTATAGTGATGCTGAACCACCCATCTCCTAAGGTAACCTATTCCATTTTTAGATAGTTCTATTTGTCAGAACCTGAAAAGCCCCTAGCAAAGAGTGAGCTCTGAGCTGAGTATTAAAAAAAATCCAAGAGGCAGAGGTGACAAGAGAAAGCATTTCAAGTATGGGGGACAGCTAGCAAACAGGGATGGGGATAAGAGATGGAATGTCATGTGTGAGGAAGAACAAAAAGACCAGTGTTACTGGATCACTGAATATGTAGAAGGAGTAAAATGTAAGAAGACTGGTAAAGAAAGAAGGGACCAGGTTGGGAAGCACTTTGAAACTAAGCAGGGATTTTATATTTTGATCCTAGAGGTAAAAGGGAGCCACTGGGGTTCATTGAGTAAGAGAGTAACATGATCAGACCTATGCTGAATTGAGTAAGAGAGTGACATGGTCAGACTCATGCTGAATGGACAACCATAAAGCCTATCATGCATCTAGATGTGTCAGACCTACAGCCTATAAAACTCTGGAGTACACAGGAATGAAATTAAAATGTAATTGGGAAATGTTTAATAAAATAAGTAAAAATACAATAAAACATATACTATTAATTTGTGGTTTTCTAAGGCAGTATGTGGCCTGCAGGGATGTGTTGCTATGTGAATTTGAAACCACTGGTTTAGGAAATGAATCTAAATAATAGAGGGATAAGTAGGGACACTGAAACCTTTGGAATATGGGGTCAGATTGAGAACTGAGATGGGCATAAGAAGTAGAAAGAGGCAATAACATGAAGACATGCAAAGTGGTGGGAGATATTGAGACATTGAGGAAGGTATGTCGTAGAAAATAGAATGTGCCTTCTCTAGGGCTGTGGATCCCAAACAACGTAGCTTTGACTTAAGATGCTTCATTCGCCACAGTGCTGTTATTATTAATCATTAATGTATCTTGGTGCAGACACAGCCCCCTGGAATTAAGTTAATAAATGTGAGATAGGAGAACCTTAACTTCTTGACTCTTGAGTCTATTGTAAACTCAGTGACTAGGGAATTATTTTAAAATTATGTTTAACCCTTAGACTGAACATTAGTTACTAGTCTGGTTTGATATTTTAACGTTTAGAACTGGCATTTTGTTATTAACTACATTTAGACATTCCTTAATGTTAGCACCTCCATAAGTGCTTCAAAAATCACAGCATATTTCCTTTGATGTGTTATACCTTCAGGAATGAAAGGATAAGTATTAGTGTATTATAGCTGAGGAGGAAAAATCTTATGGAATGGAAAACCTTATTTTGTCAAAGTTTTTTTGTGCTGAGATAACTTTTCTCTTGTTTTATTTGTCTCTTAATTTCTCTTTGTTCCATTCTCCAAAGGAGTGAATGTATCTTATGTAAATATACCCTTCGAGAGGAGTGGAAGATGAGCTTTTCTTTCTAGAGATCTACATCCATTGTCCCAGTTCCCAGACTAGTGGATGTGGGTATGTCTATCTGCTCTTCTTTGGAACCAAAAGTAGGAACCTGGCATTGTTGTTCTACCACTGATAAGGAGGGGCGTTGGTTGAGATCCTTCAAATAGGTTTTGAAAGGAGAAGCATCTATGGCCAGTGTAAACTTGACCATATTTCAATTTAATTCAGTGCCCTTAATTTCTTATTCATGTTTATTTTTTTAATCCTTTTGTGGCTCTGTTGAATTGAGGGAAGACGGGTTTTCATCTACATGTAGAACAGGAGACCTTTGGGGAATCTGAGTAGCCTAGATACTAGGGAGGGAGTGATGGTAGACAAGAATGTGGTGGGGAGGACTGCTGTCCATGCAAATCAGGGCTGTGGGCTTACTAGAGAGTAAGCAAAACTGCAGAGGATGATCTGGGGTTCAGTTGTCTGCCTGAGGTATTTACATTATCCGTTCATTATACAACTTTATATGGCTTTTCTTCTTTTTTGCAGGGTTATTTAAAAACTAGGTGCACTTTTCAGAGATTTCTGTTGCTTCTCCCCTGGGGCCTAGAAGTGAGCCATGACTACAGATGCCAAGTATAACATCCTGCAGGAAGTGGGCCGTGGCAGCTATGGGGTAGTGTATGAAGCAGTTGTCAATCAGACTGGAAAAAAGGTTGCAGTGAAACGAATGCATTGTAACGGACCTGAAAATGTGGAATTGGCTCTGCAAGAGTTCTGGGCTCTTCAGAGCATTCAAAGCCAACATGAAAATGTGATCTGGTTGAAAGAGTGTATCTTGCAAAGTGGCCAGGTTTTCCAGCCAATGAGCAACCACTCCAATAAGTCAGATGATCAGTTGCTGCTCATAGAGACCTGTCTCAAAGGGCGTAGATGTATGGATCCCAAGTCAGCCTGTTACCTGTGGTTTGTGATGGAGTTTTGTGACAGCGGCAACATGAATGAGTTCCTGCTGGCCCGAAGTCCAGATGCCCAGCTGAACAAGAGTTTCATGCAGCAAATGAGCCAGGCAGTGGCTTTCCTGCATAGAAACCAGATTGTGCACAGAGACCTGAAGCCAGATAACATTCTGATCTCAAATAGCTCTGGAGGGCCCGTGTTAAAGGTAAAAAATGAGGAACTCTTCACCTTCTCTTGGCCTGATAGGTAACATTATGAAATGTCTACTTCATTTCAACAAGTGTTTATAACCTATACACCATGTGTTTTACACTGTATTGAGTGTTCAGGAAGGTACCGAAGAAATACTAAATCCAATACTTGTCCTCAAGGAGCTTACTGTCTAGTTGGGGAGATAAGGCCATTAAATTTAGGACACAAGTAAGAATATAAGATAGCATGTACAAAAAAGAGTTATACAAACTATGTAAGTATTATAGGGGTTCAGAGAAGGGGGCATTATTGAGGGATGGAGTGGTCAGGGAAGTTTTTGAGGAGGAGGTGGCACAAGAAATACAAGTAAGAGTGAAGAAAGAATAAGAATTAGATAAGGAGAGAGGATTAGGTATAGCATTCAGATGGGAATATATGAACAAAATCACAAAGGGGGTGATTGCCATGGCATGTTCAAGGGACCGTGAAAAGAATAGTAGGAGGTAAAATTGAATAGATAAGGTAGGGCCAGATTATAGAATATCTTGAAAGCCAATCTGCCAGGGTCTATCAGCCTTTCGGATTTGGTGTGGGGATGGGAGTAGAAAGAGATGACAGCTATCCTTTGTGATCTGTAGTTTGAGGCAGTATGGTAGAGAGTTGATAGGAATGGTCCCCTAATCCTTGGTCATTGGGCTTGGGGGTAAATGAATGGCTGGAATGCATAGCACTCTCTATAACCTCAGTCATTGTTCAAGGCTAGCGTATGAGCTGGTGGCTTGTGCCCAAACATTTATCTCCCTATCATCTCTCATTTCACCATCACACTTTATTCATTTGTACCTCAAAGTTTGCCTTTAAAAATATAACTACTTTAGCGAGGCAGATTATACCTCAAGTGGTTATCTTCACTCCCTCATACCTTGCCAAACTGCAGTCCTTGACTACTCCCACTATCCCCCTTCTCTGGTTTTACTCCTGTGCTGCTGAATGTTGCTGTAGGAAGTCATCCAACTGTGTTGCCTGGGTCTGCTACGAATTTATGTTATTGAAATTCAGCTGGGCTTTCACTATAGCAGGAACATTCTTTTACTCCTCCTTAATTGATTCCCAACCATATTCCACACACTGACCATTCCAGGCCTCTCTTCTCTTCAAGCCTTCCACAACACTCCCTCCTCCTATCCCCTCAGCAGAAGACTCTACCTCAGACTTTACTAAGAAAATAGAACTTGATTGTGTGAGTCCTCTCCCTTCCTCTGTTCTACATCCCCAAAGCCCTTGACCTCATTCCCTGTTCTCTCTTCTTTTTACTTAGAAACTAGTTTCTGATGAAGAGGTGATTCTTCTTGCCAAGGCTACTTGGACCCTTGATCCCGTTTTTCCTGTCCCCTAAAACAGATTGCTATGATAATCGTCTCTTCCCTCTCACTCTAACCTTCAGTTTCTCCCTATTTACTTGGCTGATTCCTTGCTGCCTGAAGACATGCTCATGTCTACTCCATTCTTAAAAAACCCTTGCTTGACTGTACCATCCCTCCAAACTGTTGTTTCATGTCCGTCTTCCCTTTCATAGACAAACTCCTAGGAAGTTTTTTGCTTCCACTTCTTTCTCTTTCATTTTTTAGTCCCTTGAAATCTGTCTTCTGACCTTGTCACTCAACTGAAACTACTCTGCAAAGTTACCAGTAATATTTTACCAGACCAGGCCTTTTCTCAGTCCTCATACTTCTTGGCCTCTTTGTAACATTTGACATTTGACTACCCATTCTTCCTGGATACTCTCTCCTCTCAGGGTTTTTGTGATTCTACTCTCTCTTGGTTTTCCTTCTATCTGTTGAACTTGTCCTAAGTCTCCTTTGCTGGATCTTCATCCAAATATACCTTAACTATGAGTGTATCCCAAGACTCCATGCTCCATACCATGTGTGTGTGTATATATATATATATATATATATATATATATATATATATATATATATATATATAATGTGTATATAAATGTATGTGTGTGTATATATATAATATGTGTATATAAATGTATATGTATATATGTATATATATTTTCTCTCTCTCTCTCTTCCTTTTCCTTCCTCCATCAACTCTCATTCTTTCAAATGTTGTCTTTTCACAGATGACTCTCAGCTGTATGTGTCCAGCCTCTAGTTTTCTTCTGAACTCTGTTACCACCACCACTAACTTAACTGCCTTTTGGACATTTTGAATTGAACATGCCACAAGTCTCTCAAACTTAACATGTCCAAAACCAGAACTCATCATCTTTCCCTCCAAACCCACCTTTCTTCCAAACTTTTCTATCTTTATCAAGGAACTGTCATTCTTCCAGTTACCCACATTAATAAGATGGATATCATCTTTAATTCTTCACTCCCCTCTCTCCATCAGTTGCCAAGCCTCATTTATTCTACCTCCACATCTCTCAAATATGTTGCCTTCTCTCCATTCACATGGCTGCCACCTTGGTTTAGGCCCTCATCGTCTTTTACCTGGTCTGTCGCAGTAGCCTACTAATTTATGTCTCTGCCTCAAGTCTCTCTCCTCTGATCCATCTTCCCCATAGCTATCAAAGGGATAAGTGCAGATTTGATCATGTCCCCCTCCTGCTCGATAATCAACCAACCAAAAAGAATTTATGCACCAGACACTATCTATGGTCATAATAAATCTAGGATTAAATACCTCTAGGATCAAATTCAAACTTCTGTTTTTGGCTTTTAAGGCCTTTACAATTTGGTTCCAACCAACCTTTCAATCCTTCTTATTACATTCCTATCCTTCTTATATTCTCTGGTCTTGTTGTTTCTCAAATACAATATTCCGTTTCTTATCTTGATGTCTTTGCCCAAGCTGCCTCCTATGCTTGTAAGGTCCTCTCTCCTCTTCTTTTTGAATTCCTACCTTCCTTCAAAACTCGGGTCAAATGCCATCTTCTTTAAGAGGTCTTTCCTGATCTGTCCCAGGTAGAGTCCTCCCTTCCATTTACCTTGTATTTATGTTGTATGTGGTTACTTGTGTACATATCTCTCTTGATAGAAATGAGGGCAGAGAGTGTTTCATTTTTGTCTTGTTAACTCCAGTGCTTACTGTAATACCAGGCATGTAGTAGAACTTTAATAAATGCTTATTGATTGATTAACTCTTTGTAGTAATATTTGAGATTAAACACTCACCAAGGATCTTAGAAGTCATGTAATTCCACCCCTTCATTTTACAGGTGAGGACGCTGAAACCTAAAAAGTTGAACTATCTCCTTTCAAGTGGTAGAAAGTGAATGAGCCAGGATTTGAAGCCAGATCTTCTGTTATTAAATCCAGCATGCTTTTCATGACTCCATACTATTGACCCACCCCTGCCTTCTCAAAGGATGCTTTTCTGTTGGCATCTGTGACATTGCTTTATTCTGGTTCTCTTCCTACTTCTCTGACTGATCCTTCTAGATCTCCTTTACTGGTTGTTCCTCTTCCTCTCACACCCAAATGTGGTCATTCCTCATGGCTGTTTTTGCCCATCTTTTTTTCTTTAGTTATACACTTTTCCTTGGAAATGGGCATAATAATAGCATGTACGTCACAGAATTGTTGTGAGGATCAAACGAGATAATATGCAAAGCACTTTGCAAATGTTGAAATGCTCTATAAATGTTAGCTATTACTATTTGAGATGTGAAAAAGAAGGAAGAATAAAAAAAATGATTCCGAAGTTTGAAATGAAGAGAATCACAAAACCGTTGGCTATTATAACTGAAAGGGATCTCGGTATCTGCATGTCCTAAATGTGGTTATGTGGCCTCTTCTTGAAGACCTCTCGTGAGGAGAGGGAAAGCAACCACTTTCCAAGGAAGTCCATTCCACTTTTGGACATTTCTAATTGTTAAGATGTTTTCCCTTATATTAAGCCAAAATTTATCTCTTTGCAACTTTTATCTATTTCTTTGGTTCTGCCCACTGGGGCCAAACAGAACACATATATGATGGCTCCACAAATACTTTATCAGCCATCATGTCAGCCCTGAGTTTTTTCTTCTGTAGTCTGGTTTCTTCAAAGAATCTTCATAGGAGATGGACTCAATGCCCTTTGAGACCTTGTTTGCTGTCTTCTGGACACTCTCTAGCTTATCAGCATCCTTCCCTAACTATGGTGCCCAGAACTGAACATACCACTCCAGATATAACTGTTACTTTCTTATTTCTGGAGGCTAGGCCTCTTTTAATGAAGTTCTAGATCATATTACTTTTTTGGGCTGCCGCGTCACACTGTTGACTCATACTTCATTTGCAGTCCAATAAACCTCCCAGATAAATTGCTATCTAATCATGTCTCCTCCATTTTATACTTGTGAAATTGATTTATTTGAGCTCAGGGGGAAGGCTTTATATTTATGCCTACTGAATTTTATCTTATTAGATTTGGCTCAATGTTCTAGCCTGTCAAAATCTTTTTGGATCTGGACTCTCTCATCCAGTATGCTAACTATCCCTCCCAGCTTTGTGTCATCGGCCAATTTAATAAGCACGCCGTCTACGCTTTTGTCCCAGTCGTCAGTAAAAATGTGAGATAGTACAGGGCCAAGTATAGATTTCTGGGGCATTCCATTGGAGACCTTTTGCCAAGTTGACAGCAAAGAATTAATGACAACTTCTTGGATCTGGACATTGAGCCAGTATGTAATCCAGCTAGCTCTAGCATCACCCATCCATCCCACACATCTCTATCTTTCATACAAGATAGTGTGACGTCCTTGATCGTACGCTTCCCTAAAGTCTAGGTAAACTGCATCGATGACATTTCCAGTTTAGTCATCCTGTCAAAAAGGAATGATTATAGGATCGTAGATCTAGAGCTCGGAGGAAGTCAGAAGCCATCTAGTACCGTCTTCTCATTTTACAGGTGACCGAACTGAGGTCCGGAGAGCTTCAGTGACTTGGTCAAATGCCAGAGGTGGGATTTCAACCCAGGTCTCCTGACTCCTGAGCAAGTGCTCTTTCCACCGCACTGTATTGCTCTTTGAATGATGGTGCCATTGCTAGTAGTAGGGGAATTAAGATGGGATGGAAGATTTAGTCATCTTTTAGTTTTGAATATATGAGTTTGAGGTGATAGTGAAATATCCATGTGAGAAATGTGACAGTGGAATGAGTACTTGATTTAGAGACAGTGGACTTGAGTTTAAATCCTTGCTTTGTTATTTAGCGGGTTACCAGGTGGCCCAGGTTGCTCAGAATGCTGGGCCTGGCATTCAGAAGAGTTGAGTTCAAATTTGACCTCAGGCACTTGCTGTGTAGCTCTAAGCAAATCACTTAACCTCTATCTGCCTTGGTTTCCTCAGCTATAAAGTGGGGATAATAATAGCACATACCTTACAGGGTTGTTGTGAAAACTGAATGAGATAATGCTTGTAAAGTGCTTAGCACATACTGGGTGCTTAATAAATGCTTCTCTCCCTTCTCTCCCTCGTCATTTACATCTCAGACTCTCTGACTTCTTTTTCTTCATTTATAAAACAAAAAAAGACTGTGATAGATGGCCCTTAAAACCTCTTTTAAATCCTAAGGACCTATGTGGAAAGGTCTAGCAAATAGTTTGACACCTGGGGCTGGCGCTCAGTGAGAGATTGTACCTGGAGTTGCACATTGGTAGTCCCTGGCATAGAGGCGATAGCTGAAGTCATGAGAATAAATGAGCTTTCTAAAACAGAGTATTAAAAGAGAGATCTGAGGTCTGAAGAGTATCCACAGTTAGGGGACAGGTAGGGAAGGAGAAGGGAGCAAGCATTTATATAGCGTTTACTATGTGACAGACACTGTGTCAGGTGCCTTACAAATATCACATTTGAGGAGAAAGAAGAGAACCAGAATAGTGTAATACTAAAGAAGTCACGGACAGCGAGAGTTTCAAGGAAAGGAGTTGGTGTTAGGGACAAATGTCTGAGACAAGGTGTATGGAACCTGAGAAGAAGACTTGCAGTTTCTCAGGAAGGGAAGCTGATGGTAATTGGAGGTAGCATGGTGCCGTGGAAAGAGTACTGACTGGGAGGCAGAGGATCTGGACTGAAATCTTCTAAGGTTGGACTAGTTCAGAAGCGTCAAAACACGTGGTCTGTGGGCCACGTGACTCTCCAAAGGATTGTTCAAAGCAGATTAAAATGTAAGTGGGAAATACTTAACAGAAAAAAATGAAAATACAATAAAAACATAGATAAAATCAGATTTTAAAATCAAGTTAATATGCCACCCACAGATATTCTTATATATAGATTAGTGATCTCCATTTCTCTTTGAGTTTGATGCCACTAGACAAGGTGTCCTCTGAGGGTCCTTCCAGCTCTACATCTATGATTCTAAGAAGAGAGTAGTATTAGAGGGTGCAGTAGCCACATTTTAGAAGGTTCAGGGAGAAGGACAATGCAGAACTGGAGGCAGTGAGTACAGAATACTTGTTTTATGAAGTGTGACGATACAGGAAATGGCAAGCCACTCCAGCATCTTTGCCAAGAAAACTCTGTAGACAGTATTGGCATGCTATGGTCCACGGGGTCACAGAGAGCTGGACATGACTGAACAACAAAATATAGGAAGTGGAGAAATGACCTGGTGCTGTAACCGGCTGGAGTTATAGGGTCAAGTTGAAGATTCTTCATTCAGAAGAGGTGAGGCTTGAGTGTGTTAAATGGCAGAAGGGAAGGACCCAATGGGTAGAAGAAAGTAGATGCTTGAGTGGGAGGGCGTGATCATGGAGATCAATTCTCTTAGGAATCAGGAAGGGTTGGGATCAAGGGATAGAGAGAGATTTTTCTGAGAGAGGAAGGAGGAACATGAGGCAGTTGGATTAGATGATCTGAGGTCCCTTCCAAAACTAAATTCCATAAACGAATGGGTCTTTTAATCCTTTTCAGACTGCAGTAAAAAAAAATGAAGATGGGTGGCTGAAGGAGTTAGTCACTCATAATTCTGCTTCATAAATTTTCATACCCCTGTTCTTAGTGGTGGCTTTCTAGTTTGTCTTATTTCTTCTAATAAGTTGTGAGATTCCTTAGGTTCACGGACCATGTTTTGTACAATTATATCCCTGTAATGCCTAGAACGATGTCTTTGACTTCTTGGATACTCCAGTAAATGTATGTAGAATGAATAAGTTCAGTATACATCAAGTCCCTACTATGTGCAAGGCACTATTCTAGACCTGGGGATACAGAGAAGGAAAAAAAACACACCCTAATAGTCCCTGTTCTCTAGAAGTTGTTGGCATTTTACCTAGGGTTGGGGTGGTGGTGGTATGCAAATGAAGCTTTTGAACATTATTAGAAGTTCCTCAGCCCTTATCAGTTTACTGCTGTATGCCTTGTAGTTTACAATGCGTTTCCCTCACATTAACTCTGTGAAGGAGTACATTGTTATCCTTTTCACTAACTGGCAATCAAGGACCCTAGAATTGCAGCTTGTCTCTTGTCACGTAGGTAGTAAGAAATGAAGCTAGGACTTAAACCTAGGTTTTCTGGTCCCACTTCTACTATGTCAGGTTGCTTTTTCTAGAGTCAGTTCCCTTTTTTCCACAGATATGAGGAAACTGGAGACCCAGAGAGGTTGTCTAGCTCATAAGAGCTATAACGTGAGCATCACTCGAATGCTGGCAGACTGGTTCTATTCTATGAGCTTATTGTAGGTGTTTGTATTGTCAATGAATATTCATCATGGCTCATCATCGGCACTGGCTTCAGAAGCAGGATGTGACATCTGTGTTGGTAATGAGCTTTGCAGTTGAATTTCTTTACATGCCAGAATTAAGGTTGAATTGCTTTGTAGACCTTCGTTTTGAAACCATCCTTTGCCAAATCTCTGAAGGACATGTTGCCCTCTATTCACTGCACCACCTAGCTGCCCTTTAAGCAGCCAATAAGTGGCTGAATTTGGACTTGAACCCAGATTTTGTAATTCCAGGTCTACTTCACTTTCTGTTATGCCATATCATTTCCCTGGTACCACTGGGATAATTTTTTTATCCCTGACTTGTCCACATTTGCACACACACAACCACATATGGTGCACTATACACATTTATTGATGTATACTTTGTATTGTCTATATGAACAGTGGTAAGAGTGCTGGGCCTGGAGTCAGGAAGATTCATCTTCCTGAGTTCAAATCTAGCCTCAGACACTTACTAGCTATGTGACCCTGGGCAAATTACTTTACCCTGTTTGCCTCAGTTACCTCATCTGTAAAATGAGCTGAGGAAGGAAATGGCAAATCACTCCAGTATCTTTGCCAAGAAAACCCTAAGTGGGATCATGAAGAGTTGGGCACAACTGAAACAACTGAACAACGACAACAAGAAGAAGACTGGTTTAGTTTGTCCTGTAACTCTTTTCAATAGCCAAAGAAATTGGTAGAATACCCTTTGGTTTTGGGTTTGAGTATCAGAGTGGTTTGGTACTTCCTTACTGTTTCTCCTATGGGCCTATCTCTTGCAAGGTGGCAACATTCACTAATTTTCATCAGGTTTTTATCTCAAGTGATTGGATTAATGAGATTGTGCCTATGTGGTCTTTGTGTTACTTTCTTCATAATTAGTTCTCAGTGGAAGTTGTTATAGTCATGATCATTCTCAGTAGGAAGAAATCTGGGTAGAGCTCTAGAAATTAAGCTTTTGAGAGCCACATGAAACAAGAGATTTGAAGTGGAGCCTGACTAATTCCTGTAGGAGAAGGTTGCAGTGACTGTGAACAATAACATAATAAAAGTTTTGTTTGGCAAGTTGGGAAAGCTTGGGTTGGGACTGGGGGTGTGGGGGGGTTGGGTAGAAGGAAATGTCAATTAATTTAAAATTCTGATTAAATCAAATCAAATCAGCAAACACTGATTGAGTACCTACTATGTAAAAGGCACTCAGAATTATTTTAGAGGAGTGGAATGCCATAGCACCTCATGGGAAAGTTTGAAAGTGCTCTTGACAGTAATTAAGCTTTGATCCAAAGGAAAGTCCTCCATATGCTTTCAATTCATCCTTCACACTGGTTTTCCTAAAAGATCAATTTCATAATGCGCCCAAATGTTAACCCTCCAGTGGTTTCCTGTTACTTACTCATTCATTTATTCATTCACATTTGTTCATTCATGTGTCCTTTGCATTAAGGAATTGTTGCAGCCATTGAGAAGTATACTCAGTTGATTAATGGGTTCCTTCTTATGAGGTGTTTTCAAACAAAGGCTGGATGGGGTTGTAGAAGGGATTCTTGTTTCGGCTGTAGTTTGGACTGGTCCTTCCTTCTGACGGAGAATCTGTGATTGACTCAGCAGACATTTAGTGTTGACTTTGTGGTTGATGATCTATCTAGTCATTCCACTGAACATTTATATGAGAATATTCTCAGATATGGCCACTCTATTCCTATTGGTGAAGTGCAGGATAACACTGCTTTTACTGTGTTTTTTAAAGAACTGCTTAATTGGGAGATCAGTCAACATAATTATGCATACCTGAAAGAGTCCCAGGTCAGAAAGAATAATGCCTTAGACCTCTTACAGTTTTACTGTAAGGCTCCTAGAGGTGAAAGCAACTGAGGCCAAGTCTACTGAGTAGGCCTTTCTATTTCATGGGAGAAAGAGAAATTTATTGCAAAGTGCTTTCCAAATATTACTAGTTTCTTCTGGAGCTAGAGTTAATTTTGCTTCTCCTCAGTGTACGGGAACTTATAGATAGATTTACATTATTTTTTTTTTTTTGGCCAGGCAATTGGGGTTAAGTGACTTGCCCAGAGTCACACAGGTAGTAAGTGTCAAGTGTTTGATCTGAGGTCAGATTTGAACTCAGGTCCTCCTGACTTCAGGGCCAGTGCTCTGTCCACTGTGCCATCTAGCTGCTCCATTTACATAATTTTTTAAAAAAAATCTTAATATAATTTTAGGTCAGATAAATTTTAGATCTGCCAAAGAGGACTGGATTTCAAATCCTAAGCTTTTCCACTTGCTCCCTGTGTAACATTGTTATACAATGCGTTGCTATGCACTAAAACCTCTTTGGATTTCACTTTCCTCATTTGTAAAATGAAGGGGTTAGGACCAGATGGTATCTGAGCTCCCTTCTAGCTCTACATCAGTAACTCAATGATACTCCTGTATTCCTGGTAGATCTTGGGTTCTATCTTCATTGACCTTCCTTGGAGACAAAATGAGGGAGGACTGTTTCCTTCCCCTGCCCCACTGTATCCTGGATCCTGATATTTCCCTACTGTCTTCTTCTTGACCCACTCTGCCAGCTGCAGTCTAGCCCTGTTCAAATGGAGGGAATCCCAAATGTGTTTCCTCATCTGTAAAACAAAGATTAAGGGTGTCACCATTCATTCAGTTACCCAGGGACATAATCTTCAACTCTTCGTTCTCCCAAATCCCTCATGGTCAACCTGATGTCAAGTCTTGTTGATTCTGTTACCACATTTCTTGTATCTGTTCTCTTTGCTCTACTTGCATGGCCACTACCTTTTGCCTGAAGTTTTGTGATAGCCTTTAAATTGATGTCCCTGCCTTAGGTTTCTAGACCCTAGCTTATCTTTTCAAGTTTATTACTCAGTTTTTGTGCCATGCACTGTTACTGCTGCTGTGGATACAGTGACAAAAAGAAATAGCTCTTGCTCTTAGGGAGCTAACATTCTATCAGGACAATCAACTGATGCAGATAACTAAATGCAAAACTTATGCAAAGCAAATGCAAAATTAGGAGCTAAGGAAATGGCAGTTTTCTCCTTCAAATATTCT
Organism: Vombatus ursinus; assembly: GCF_900497805.2. Classification (NCBI taxonomy): domain Eukaryota; kingdom Metazoa; phylum Chordata; class Mammalia; order Diprotodontia; family Vombatidae; genus Vombatus; species Vombatus ursinus. The sequence continues at coordinate 4,578,724 of NW_020949997.1, forward strand.
ACAGTTCATCAAATTGAACTTGTTATTCCTCATTCACAATCATCCATCTCCTGTCTTTGTGCCTTTGCACAGACAGTCCCCTTACCACCCCTCGTTCCATGTTCTCCCTTCTTCCCTCTGCCTCTTAGAATTCTTAACTTCTTCAAAGTTCAGTTCAAGCCACCTCCTACATGAGACCACAATTTTCTTAGCTCCTAATTTTGCATTGACTTTGAATATGTTTTGTGTTGACTTTGAACATATTTTGTATTTAATTTTAATGTATTTTGTATTTACTTATCTCTATGGTTGTTGTTTCTTGATAGAATATTAGCTTCCTGAGGGCAAGAGCCATTTCATTTTTGTCACTGTATCCCCAGCATCAGGCACAAAAATTGAGGCCATTCACTAAGAGCTCTCCTTTTCCCCTTCCTCCTTATATCTTTCAGATGTCTTTGCCCATTATGTGTGCCTTCGCCTCTGTTTCACATGAAGAGGTAGTCTTTCTTGCCATGGCAAACCCCTCTATATTGTGTCCTGATCTGGTTCCATTCTATCTTCTCTAAGTAGATTGCCCCCTCTATTATCCCTACTCTCTTACTGATATTCAGTGTCTTCCTGCCTGCTGCCTACATAGGCTGCCTGCCTATGACCCACAAACCTGCCCATGTCTCCCTCATCCTTAAAAAAAACTCTCCTTTGATCTGACCACCCCTACTAGTTATCATCCTGTATTTCCTCCCCTCTTTCATGGCTAAACTCCTTGAGAAAGCCATCTACAATTGGTGTCTCTGCTTCCTCTCCATTCATGCTCTTCTAAGCTTCTGTAGTCTGGCTTCTGACCTCATCATTCAATTAAACTATTGCCTCCAAAGTTACTAATGATTTCTTAATTGTCAAATGTAATGATTTTATCTCTATACTTGTGATTCTTGATTTCTCCAAAGCCATTGACCCTATTGATTATTCTGTTCTGGATACTTTCTCCTGTCTTGGTTTTTGTAATGTCACTCTCTCCTGATTTTTCTCTTACCTTGATTATTCTTTCTCAGTCTTCTTTGCTGAAATCTTCATCCAAGTCATGCCCACTAACTGTGGGTGGCCTCCCAGAATCTGTCCTTGGCCTTCTCCTTTTTTGCCTTTCTGTCAGTGGTACTCAAACTTTTTGGCCTCAGTACCTTTTTATATTCTTTTTTTTTAATATTCTTTTTTATTAATTAATTTATTTTTAGTTTTCAACAATACTTCCATAAGCTTTTGAGTTTTAAAACCTTCTCCCCTTCCCTCCCCACCACCCTCCTCAACACAGTGTGCAATCTGAGATAGTCTCTACATATGTATTCCTATTAAACATATTTTCACATTAGTCATATTGCAAGGAAGAATTAGAACCAATAGGAGGAACCACAAGAAAGAGGAAACAAAACATAACAGAAGAAAAAAAAGAGCGAATAGTATGCTTCAATCTACTTTCAAACTCCATAGTTCTTTCTCTGGATGTGGATAGCATTTTCCATCATGAGTCTTTTGGAGATGTCTTAGATTCTTGCATTGCTGAGAAGAGCAATGTTAGTCATCACACAACATGGCTGTTACTATGTACAATGTTCTACTGGTTCTGCTTACTTCACTCACCATCAGTCCTTTCAAGTCTTTCCAGGTTTTTCTGAAGTCTTCCTGCTCATCATTTCTTTTAGCACAGTAGTATTCCATTACATTCATATCCACAACTTGCTCAGCCATTCCCCAATTGATGGGCATCTTCTCAATTTCCACTTCTTTGCCACCACCGAAAGAGCTGCTATAAATATGTTTGTACATATGTGTCCTTTCCGCATTTTTATGATCTCTTGGGGATACAGCCCTAGAAGTGTTATATGCTAGGTCACATTTTTATAGCCCTTTGTACCTTTTTATATTCTTAAAAATTGTTGAAGACCTCCCTCCCCCAAGAGCCTTTGTTCATGTGGGTTATATCAATTCGTATTTACTATATTAGAAATTAAAATGTCTTAGCATTACTATGAAAATGGTTTTGATCCTGTGGATCCACAGGGGTCCCTGGATCACACTTCAAGAACCTCTGCTATATACTACATCACTTGTTCAGTTCCCATATATTCGATTTAATTGAATTGAAACAAATCTCCTTAATAAAAGGATTTGTTCTGTAAAACTTGGACTCAGTCAAAAAGCTGCACCCAAGGACCTAGACGGCCACATGTAGGAGGCCACAGGTTCCCCACCCCTGAATTAGAATCTCCGTAGAGATGATCCTTAGATCTGTTTGTCCATCCCTAAACTTTTTCCTGACCTCCAGTTTTGTATCACTGACTACCTTTTGGACATCTAGAATTAGATAGACGTTTCCAAAAACAGAACTTGTTACACTCTCAATCGTCTCCTCCCTCAACTGCCATGTTACTGTTAAGGGCATCACTGTCCTCCCAGTCACCCAGGCGTTCAACCTAAGTATCCTCCTCCATCTGTTTTTTCACTTCATTTCATCTGCTCACTTCAGTATCCAATCTGTTGCCAAGACTTGTCATTTCTCCCTTCACACCATCTCTCTTGTACATCCCCTTGTCTCTCCCACAGCCACTACCCTTATTCAGGGCCTCCTCTATTACAGCATCCTCTGTGCTTAGTCTCTCCACTTTGCATTTCATCCTCCACGCAGCAGCCAAAATGATCTTCCTAAAACACAGATCTTACCATGTCATCCCACCTGCTCAATATGCTCCAGTGGTTCTCTGTTACCTCCAAGATCAAATACTCATTTTGGCTTTTAAAACCCTTCATACCTTTCCAGTCTAAGGACATTTTATTCTTTTCTACATTCTCTAAGTTCCAGTGACACTTGACCTTTTTAACTATTCTTTGCATCTATCCTTGATAGGAAAAAAAGGTTCTTTTATTGGTTGTGTTCTCAAGGGAACTTTGGGGTTTCAGCACCACACCAATCACGTGGAATATTGTGATGGTCTGGCTGAGATTGATGAGGCTTAAGGCCCCTTTCTAACCTGTTCCTCATTAGTACTGAGCAGCCCATAGTACTGTTGCTATTCAAAAGCAAGTTTAAAAGATGTTCTTAAAGAACAGTAACATTCTTTCCATAATTTCAAGAAATAGATGATAAATTTATGCTGTTGATAAATTTCTAGCTGCCAGCAGATAGGTGGAGCAGTAAAAATGCCAGGCTTGAAGTCTGGAAGACTCCTCTTCTGAGTTCAAATCTGGCCTCAGACACTTTCTGGCTGGGTGAGCCTGGATAAGTCACTTCACCCTATTTGCTTTAGTTTCCTTATCTGTAAAATGAACTACAGAAGGGACTGGCAAACCACTCTTTGCCAAGGAAACCCCTAAAGGGGTCACAAAGAGTTGGACACAACTAAAAAAAAAAAAGACTAACAGCAAATTTCTACATCAGAAACGTTTCCATATTTAATTATTAATAGCAGCATCCACTTTGTCCCGGGGCTACATAATGAAGGAAGAAGGCAATTTTAATCAAGGGCACAATTTTAATCAAAGAGAGAAGAGAGATGAGGGTATTGAGACAGCAAAATTCCCAAGCAGATCATAGAAGGAGACACCACTTTTGTCCACACTCCTCTTTTTCTTAGGAATCTAGGCCAATTATGGAAACGGAGGCATAATGGAGAGAGGGGCATCCTTTTTGGACATCTGTCTGGTAAGGTGTCATGATCAGTTACATAATTCCCAATTAATTTGCTGGAAATCCAAGTCCAAGTCATTAAGGTCTTTACTGTTCACTTGGTAGCCAAGAAGGTCTCTCTTAGTGGAACTGGACATTTTCCTATTTGATCTAATTAGCCACCCTTACCCTTTGTTTTTTTAGGTAACAGATTTTGGCCTGAGTAAAGTATGCCAAGGGAGAGTGAATATTAATCAGCACCGGTTTTCCTCTGCCTGTGGTTCGGATTTCTATATGGCTCCTGAAGTGTGGGAAGGCAGCTACACAGCCAAAGCAGACATCTTTGCCCTTGGGATAATTTTCTGGGCCATGATTGAGAGGATTACTTTCAGGGAGGCAGATTCTGAGAAGGAATTGCTTGGTGAGTTGCCTTTCAGACATGAATCTGATACTGTTCTTTTAACATAGCCTAAAATTGCTTTAGCTTTTTTGTACTGCTGTATGTTGCTGCTGACTCCTATTGATCTTGCAATCCACTAAAATTCCTCCTGAGGAAACCTTTCTTGACAGCTTCAGTCTACTGTGATGGCTTCCTCCTTGAAATACACAATACTTATCTCTGTCTTTTTCATTCACTTGACACTCAAAATGGACAATTCTAGGCGCTGTATCTTTTTTTATGGGGCAGCTAAGTGGTGCAGTAGATAGAGCTCTGGGTCTAAAGTCGGGAAGATTCATCTTCCTGAGTTCAAATCTGGCCTCAGACACTTACTGGCAGTGTGACTCTGGGCAAGTCATTTAACGCTGTTTGCCTCAATTCCTCATCTGTAAAATGAGCTGGAGGAAAAAATGGCAAATCGTTCTAGTATCTTTGCCAAGAAAACCTCACATAGGGTTTTGAAGAGTAGGAAACAACTGAACAAAAACAACAATCTATTTATATATTTTTTTCTATTTATATCTATTTATATTTTTATTCAACGAGTAAATTGTAAACTCAATGAGTATAGGGATTGTCCTGTCCTAGATTGTACTAGTCTAAATTTAATAACTTACCTTCCCCCCAATCTGTCTTGCATAAAACCCAAGAGTGGCCTACTATTTGTATTATTTTTCTGAGTGTATCTTTTTTTTTCTTTTCAAAGAGATACTATTTGAGGAATACAACAGAGAACTTAGGGTCACCTCCATGCCTTGATGAGCTAGCAAAATGAAACTTTAATGGGAGGATAATAGCTGATACTTATAATCAGTCAAATAAAAAAGACTGTTTGAACTTAACGCTATTTTAAAAATAAATAAAATGTTCACTAATTACATTTTTAAAGGAGAAAATTAGAACATCTCAGGGAAAAAGCCCAAGAGGAAGGTGTTGAAGATAAAACCTAAGTGTTTTAATTTAAGCTTATCTTTGGTTCAAGAATCAGAGTAATGGAATTTAAACTATTTACTTTAAAAAGAATTATTATAAACTTAATAACTTTCGACAAAAACAATCAAATAAACATAAATTCTACATAAATCCATTAGCATTTAACAGAGTAGGACCAATTAATAACAAATAACAAATGGATAAATATATACTTTTGTTTTATGTCCCCTTCCGGGTTTGTCAGAACTATTAACTTTGCCTTTGAAGTCACTAAATTTGAGAGGATGGGTGTGGGGAGCATTTAGCTCAATTTTGGCATCAAAAGGCGGTCCAGATCAGTCTTAACAAAGAAGCTTGTGTTGTAACCAGCACTCATGTATGTTGATTTGTTTTAAGAAGCATATGATCTAAGTTAATAAAGTTAATTAAGTGGCTATTTTATGCCCAGCCCTGTACTAGGAGCTGGGGAGCCTGTGAGAAGAAGCACAATCCCTGCCTTTAGTGAGTTTACAATTTAGCTCTAAAGCAGTTTGGCTGAACAGGCTATTGCTGTCTCTCAAATCGAGGTAGGTACTCACTACTCCATCTTTCCTAGCAAGCTGATGAATTTTGAGCTGGGCCTGTGATTTAATCAGCACAGGGAGCTCCTCTTAGAACAAACTCCCTCTCTACCAATGCAGACTGGAAACGACTGTGCATTTTCTGATCTTAGAAAATTGCCAGAGTTGCTGGGAGTTTGACTTGCCTTGGCTCACGTAGCTGGGGTGTTTCAAAGGTAGGACTTGAACTTAGCTCATCCTACTCTTCCTCTTTATCTACTTACTTACCTCTCACCCCCATGTTCTTCTAGTGAATACATTAAAACGTTATGGGAACAAAGATATCTTTGCATCTTTCATGTTTTTCTGAAGAAAAGTTGCTCAATGAATTGAAGAATGTATTGCTTTTATTTTTATTAAAAAAGGTGTTGGGGCGGGGGCGGGGCAGCTAGGTGGCACAGCGAATAGAGCACCGGCCCTGGATTCAGGAGGACTTGAGTTCAAATCCGACCTCAGACACATAACACTAGCTGTGTGACCCTGGGGAAGTCACTTAACCCCATTGCCTAGCCAAAAAAAAAAAAAAAAAAAGTATCTGATACTTCCTGAGTTGTGACTAACTCCATTTTACATGTACCTGGGTCATATATGACTTTGTGGATATAAAAATTCATTCTTAACCAATTTTGCAACTGTTAAAAATCAGGCATTCTTGTAAGAGACTTGCCTAGTGTTGTTGATATTGGTGGAATATTTTCTAAGCTGTTAATTCTATTTTCATATATCTTTGTGGCTTTTGATATGGTGAGAGAAACTTGTGAAATCCTCGATATCCTAATTTGGATTTTGAGTCTCTATCCTATGTCTTAGTTAAATTATCTATTAACTTGTATTTAGTGGTACATTAAAAGCACTTTATTTCAAGAATGTAACAATATCTAATATACTTTTAGAGATCTGTTTTTGGTGTACTCTTGACTGCATTTAGTGGTTTATTAAAGGCACTTTATCTCAAGAATGTAGCAATCTCTAATATACTTTGGAGATCTATTTTTGGTATACTCTTGACTGATTTTGGTCTTTTGGTTAGATTAGGAAGATGCACTACTTAAGTCTTGTTGTCTTCCTTTGATTGTCTTTTAATCTCCAATGCAATTCAGTTCCTCCTCATCTGGTCGTAGACTCTGTTGTAACCTTTGAGACTGAGTTTTATATATTGCCATTTACATTTTTCTGCTGCATGTAGGATTTTTGAATGGTTTAGAAACAGATGACTTTTTTTTCTTTCTTGCTCGTCATCTTGTTCTCAGGAACTTACATATGCCAAGGGAAGGACTTAATCCCGATTGGGGAGGCAATGCTAGAAAACCCAAGCATGGAGCTGCATATTCCTTTGAAAAAAAAGAGATCCATTCCACATGATCTCTGTAAACTTCTCCATGACATGTTGGCATTTAACCCCAAGGAACGACTAGATGCCTTCCAGCTTGAAAGTCGTATCAAGCAGACTTCCTATGGGGAAAAGACCCAATGTTCCAGTTCTTCAAAGTAAAGTATATTCAGGTCGGTATATTTTAAGTCCTTATAAGTGTTTGGTTATTATGGGAAGAGGGTGAGGTAAGTATAGCACAAAATACACTGGATTTGTAGTTAAAGAATCTGGGTTTGAATCATGTCTTTGGTGCTTACTGTGCAACCTTGGGTAAGTCAGTTAATCTCTTGACCCCAATTTCCTCATCTGTAACGTAAGTGAGATAGACTATGTGATTTCCCAGGTCCCTTCCAATTCCAAATTCAGTGATTACAGCTTCTGGGATACAGTTCTCCCATTAATAGACTGGGTTCTATTGGAAGATCTCAGAGTGTTATTTGACTGTCTGCTAGACAGAGATGATAATTGGACCTGTGGGAACTAATGAACTCGGCAAGAGAAGGGATGCAGGGACTGGTTTTTATTTTATCTTTCTGTCTCTATATATTGACACATAGTAGGCTTCCAATAAATGCTTATTGAATTGAATTGATTTCCAAGTCAGTTTCCCAACCCACTCTGAGGTCTGCCAAGATTCCCAGTATTTCTGGAGGTGCTCTTGGTAGCCCTGCTCTCCCTGGGTGCTTTATTATTTTCAATTCTCTTACTGGCCATAGTCATCTTGAGTCTTTAGAGAAATTAAAAGCAACTCTTCCTTCCAAAAAGGCTCGGAACCATTGCACCTAAGCATGAGTAGATACAATTAGGTAGACAGCTTTACTTGTATCATTAACTATTAGATGCAGGGACCCTTCTTATTTTATATTGGGCCAATTACTGTGCTTTATACACTTACTAAATGTGTTCTGTTGTTGTTTATTTTGTTGAGTGAAGTTTCCCAGGGACAGCTAAGTGGCATAGTGGATAGAACATCAGGTCTGGAGTCAGGAAGACCTGAGTGCAAATCTGGTCTCAGACACTTAGTAGCTGTGTAATCTTGGGCAAGTCACTTAACCCTGTTTGCCTCAGTTTCGTCATCTGTAAAATGAGCTGGGGAAGAGAATGGCAAACCACTCCAGTATCTTTGCCAAGAAAACCCCAAATGGGGTCATGAAGAGTCAGACACAATTGAAAAAATGACTGACAATAACAAAAGATGTGTTCGGTGACAGATGGTATTTTTGTCATCCAAGAATCTGTCTGGCTAAGTTAAAAAAAGGCTCTTTACCAGAATGATAAATTTTTTGACCATAGAAATCTCCAAGGCCATCTACTAAGTCATAGAGGGTTGTCTTGTATGGAAGAGAGTACCTATGCCAACAAAATCATAATTCCTAGAAGTCATAAAGAATCTATGTCTTTACAAAACATCAAAACCTGCCCCATGTATAACCTGTTTGTGCAGTGCATTTATGCTTATTTTATAGGAGAAAACTTTACTATTTTAAGTCATTATAGAGTTTACAGTTGCATCTTTGCTTTTAGAACCCTTAGGTCATAACTAACATTTATTGATAATGAGTGCTCCGTGTGTCACCAAGCATTTATTAAGTGCTTCCTACATGCTAAGTACTATGTCAAGTGATAAGAATATAAATATAAACAGAAAGAAAGACAGTCCCTGCCCTCAAGGAACTTATATTCTGAAGTGGAAAGACAACACATAAAAGGGAGCTGAAAAGGGACAGTGGAGATGGAGACGTGGGTACCAGGTGATAGGACATGGCAGAGGAAAGCCTATGGAGATGAGTTAGCGGTACAGCTTGGAGAAGAATGAAGATGTGGCTGGCCTGGGCCTTCTGGGAGAAACCAGTCAATCAGAAGGAGAAGCAATAGGAGTTGCAGGTACTTCCAATGTGAAAAGTAATAATAATAGCCAACATTTTAAGTAGTGCTGACTGTGTGCCAGGCACTGTGTTAAATGCTTTACAATTGTCATCTCATTTGAGCCTCACAACAATGTTGACAGATAGGGGCTACAATTATCCCCATTTTACAGAGCCGTGGGAACTGAGGCAGGCAGGGGTTGTCACACAGCTAGTAAGTGTCTGAGGCTGTATTTGAACTCCTGTCTTCTTGACTCCAGGCCTGACATTCTACCTAGTGCACTGCCTGGCTGCCAGTAGTCCAAAGGTGGAGTGAACTTCTAGCTTTGAAGAGAGTCTTGTGAGGATGAGTCAGCAGCATACCCTGGAGAGGAATAAGGACACTAAGGAGCATGGTTCCCAATCTTAACATTGTTCCTATGGTGGTGGTGAGGAAGCAGTCTGCTTAAAACGATAAGCTTCATGATACAGTTTTCAGAAATCAATTGTGATGAAAATTGTGAAAATTCACCTCTCTTTAAATTCCCCTACTGTATCTCCTTTCATCACCTCTGCTTCTAGTTATAACTTCAGTCTCCCTAAGAATCTAAGACAGGGGCCCAAGAGCTTTATTTGCTACCTGGTATGTATATTAGATGAGTTCTTTCAATGCCTCATCAGCTTTCTCTTGGTGAGGGGGCAGAGGCAAGAGAAAGGATGTGAAGTGGTTGAGTTTGGAAAGAGGGAGCCCCAGGAAATTAAGTGAATTGTCCAGGGTCAGACAACCAGTATGTAGAAGAGGTGTGATTTGGACCTAGTCTTCTTTACTATGTTACACCATGCTACTTCTCAACAAGTCTCCTACCTCTGTTAAAAGGGCAATGAGTTTAATCTAATATGCCATATTCTTTTAAAATTTTTTTCCTTGTAATTATGAGCTCAACACATCATCAAACACAAACATTTCATACATATGAAAAAGGGTAGCATATGAAATTGTGAACACTCAGAAATGTATATTAAATTTAATGAGGTGTTAACAAAAGAGCTGTTTCCTGTTCTGAATCTTTTTGTCTTTTGTGTATTTTTAACTATCTTATTGATCCTCTTTGAAAATTTTTTCACATCTCTATCCCTATCAGCTAACTTATTCCTTCCACTGAAGGCCTCTCTTGTAATAAACAGACACAGTCAAACAAAACAAATCAACACAGTGATTGTTTGAAAATAAATGCCTCATCCTGCACCACTCGGCTATCACTTCTCTGCCAAAGGGTCAGGAGGTGTGCTTCATTATCAGTGAGACTTGTTCCTATGGGAGCCAAGCTACCTACTAGTGAACACAGATTTTCTTCACAAATGTTCACAAACCGTCCCTTTATAAACACAGTACAAGGGGCAGCTAGGTGGCACAGTGGATAGAGCTCCAGCCTTGGAGTCAGGAAGACCTGAGTTCAAATCTGGCCTCAGACACATGACACTTACTAGCTGTGTGTCCCTGGGCAAGTCACTTAACCCTAATTGCCTCACCAAAAAGGCAAAAAAACCCCAAAATAAACCAAAAACACAGTACAGAATATTACCAGGAATTGAAATTAAGCTCACCAGCTTATTTAAGGACTCCAATTATTTTTCATTTTTGGAAAACTGGGGAAATACTTGCTTGTCTGCAGTCTTGAAGCACTTTTCTAGGTTTTCCTGATTTTTCAAAGATTACTGACAGTGGCTTAGTAATCATGTCCACAGATTCTTTCAGTATCCTAGGATGTAGTTTTTCTAGGTCTGATAACTAGAACCCATTGAGACCATTTCACTTATTTTGAGTTTCAAATCCCAGTCAACCATCTTTTGTTTTGTCTTTTCTAGTTGAAAAATTATTGTCCTTGCTAGAGAATACAGAAGTAAAATAAGAGCTGAGTAATCTTGACTTCTCCCCATTACCCATTCCCATCAAACTAAACCATTCTAAGTGATATTACTGACTATGAAGTCATCTGCAACTCAGATTCTTTAGAGACAGTGCTGTTCCCAGATTTATAACCATACTGAGTAGAGAACATTTGTGTTGAAGAGACAAATCTTTGCTCTGGAAGCAATTTGGGATTGCTAAAAAGCACTGGGCAGTTTCCTAAATGTAATCTAGCCTGTTCTCTTTTGTTCATTCAATTCTGTACCCAGTTTACTGTCCATTAGCATGTTGTATCTGCCCCAGATATATATATGGATATACTGGTTTGATGAGCTGGCCATCCAATGGTATATCATAGTAGGAACCATTGGCATTTTGTATCAATTCAGTTATTCCTGTATGTATTGTTGATTTCTTTTGAGTAGTCGTGGATCCCATTGTAATGTTCTCGTACTTGATGTACTCATTACAGTAACATCTACAAGCAGGAGCCTCTGGGGCATCTCACTATCTATAGAGAATTTATCTTCCATGTGGACTTTGTGCAAGATTCCATTTGTGAGCAAGTGAACACTTTTGGTGAGCATTTACCTCCCTGCTTCACTTGAAATTATTAATTAGAGGGTCATTGAAGAACATTACCTTTGTGATTTCATTTATCAACAAGTATGGTATGATCTTAACATATGCGTCAAAAACTCCTCCCTGGTGGAAAATCTCTCAAGCTGCATTTTGCTCTACCAATTCATGTACATTTTGTAATCAAAAACAAACACAGAAGTAATTTAAATTCTCTGTACCTTTCAACCAATTGTGTGACCCTAATGTTGTAGTTTGCCATAGAGAATCATTCCAAAAAACTCCCAGTTCCCTCTCATATTTTCATCAAGGATACCCTCAGTGTTGCATGTCTGTTATTTCAGAAAGATTTTTATAAAGATGAGAAAGTAAGCAAATATGAGCTGTTAGGTATTGATGAACTTTCAGTTGACTTTTTTGGGTATTCGTATAATCTGAGATTCCTCCTTTCCTTCCTCCCCCATTCTTTTGCCATCCTCTCCTCTTTGAGAGTTCATCCAGGTGATTCCTCAGTGCTTTCTGGATTGTATTGCCTCTAGCACAGATCTTCTTAGTGTTGAGGGCTGAGGAGCAGCTGGGCCAGCTATTCTTCCTAAGTGCCATAATACATTAGGGACTGAGGAATTATGGCCCACATGCATTTCCTCTGTCACTGATAATGAAAATAGATATTCATAGAAGCATCTACAAATTTGTTCCTTTTTATTCTGTTTGTTGTTCTCTAGCTAGTTTCATTTAAAAATGTTTTTAAGGTGAAGTGGTTCATTTGTGTTTCATGCTGATATTTCTATAGACTTATTTTTGCTTCTTTGTGAGACCTTGCTGTGGGTAGACTGCTACCCTCCTTCCTACTGTTTTAAAAATAAATTTATTTTCTAAACCAGTGTTTCCCATGGCTACCATATCTCTTCTTAGCAAGGAGATTAAGTCTTTGCTAGCTACACTGGGTTCTGGGCTCTTTTCTCCGCTTCGTAGCAATGATTATTTTATGTAAATTAAATTTTTCAGGAAATGATGATAATCAAGGTCAGTATCTTTGCTCATTTCCATTTCCTCATTTGAGCATCTATGGCTTATTTGAATAGTTCAGGTTGAAGCTACTACAATTGTTAACACTGTCTTTTCAGTCTTCTGATTTGATGTTTATTTTAGCCTATGTTCTATTCTAACTCATCAGTGGGTTGACTGCACATAGACAGGTAAATCTGATATTGTTTACACAACAGTGACCAGTAATTTTCTCTCTATTAAGATAGAGTCCATTTCTTTTTCTTTTTCTTTCTTTTTTTTTTTTTGTGGTGGTGTTTGGTGCTTGCCATCGCTAGGGCTTTCCAAATTTCTTCTGGAAAAAAGTAATTGATAATATATAGGCATGGGACTTTTGAGTAATCGACAAGCTTTTTTCATTTCTCAAACGTAGCCTGTATTTTCCAACTTTCTTTTTTTTTTCCATCATCCACTTCTGTACTCACCTTTGCACTGAAGTCTCTGGAGAGCCAAAAGTCCTTTGATCTGCTTTGGAGGACCTAGTCCAGTTCTTCACAGAATTGCTCTAACTCTTCTTCCTCTGCGTATGTTGGCTTATAAGCTGCAATCATCTTCAAGGAGGTCTTTTTATTTGTGCTCATCATGAGCATCATACGATACTATGACCAAGTGCTTCATGACATTTATTGCCCTTGAGTGTGTGATGAAATTAACTCTGTCAAATTCTTTTTTTTTTTTTTTGCTTTTTTGGTGAGGTAACTGGGGTGAAGTGACTTGCCCAGGGTCACACAGCTAGTTAAATGTCAAATGTCTGAGGCTGGATTTGAACTCGGGTCCTCCTGACTCCAGGTCCAGAGCTCTATCCACTGCACCACCTAGCTGCCCCCAACTCTGTCAAATTCTTTACTTCATAGAGAATTTGGGAGCCATCTTTCTATTCAACTGCAGCTTGTTCTTTCTTCCGGGTTTATTGTGTGACTCTCAACATAGATGTGGTTCAGTCCTTTGAATGACATTTGAATTTGTTGGTCATTGATAGAAAAAAACTCACATTTAGGTTACTAACGTTAATGTTGACAGGTGGTCTAAAAACTGAAAATTTTAGCATCTTCTGTTACCCTTTCTGCCAATCCAATACTGTTGCTTTGTAGGTAGGAGGGGTCTGCATGGGACTGAGCCACTTATGCATTTTCTTTGTTTCATGACTTGTTGTGACCAAAAAATTCATTGCCTAGTTGCCAACCTAACTGGTGATGAATCTCTCTTCTAATCCAGCTGATTTAGTCTTTTGTACGGATTATCCGCAGAGCCTTTTCAACAGAGTAGAGCCTGTCTGAACTCTTGCTTTGTGACTGTAGTCTTCAAGAATTCAAGTTCAAGGGGGCGGAGCCAAGATGGCAGAGGGAAAGCAGTGACTTGCTTCAGCTTTCCTCTAAACCCCTCCAAATATCTGTAAAAAAAATGGCTCTAAACAAATTCTAAAGTAGCAGAACCCATGAAAAGACAGAGTGAAACAAATTTCCAGCCCAAGACAACCTGGATGGTTGATTGGAAAGGTATATCGTGCTGGGCGGGGAGAGGAGCACAGTTCTACATGGGTGTGTAGGCCACAGCGAACCTGGAGCAGGTCTCAGAGAACTGAATCGCGGGCAGCTATGGTGGTTTCCAGACCTCTCAACCCACTAATGCCAAAGACAGCTTAGAAAGTCAGTGGGGAAAAGTCTGTGACTGAGGTGAGAGAGAAGCTAGGTCTCAGCCACAAGTCCTGAGCGCGGGCTGCAGCTGCCTGCTGAACTTCTGGCCCACAGACTGAGGGAGAATCGAGTGGCTGATCAGAGGGGGATTGCAGGGATCTCTTTGCCAGTGCTGAGGCAGGACTCTCTTGCTTTGCCCACACTTGGAGCTGGGTCACAGTTCTGAGGGGCGGTCCTGAGGTGAGGAGGAGCACTGGTGTGGTGGAGTTTGTTGTGGCAGTGGAGAGGAAACACCTCACCCCTTATCATAACACCTTGGAAGAACTGAAAATTTTCAGATCCCTAGAAGTATCTCTGAAAATAGCTGTACAAACCCCCGAAACTTGGGACAGTACATTCTTCACATTGGAAGCAGACTCTTACCTTAGCAAACAGTTTAAAACTCAAGTAATTGGCTGGGATCATGAGCAAACCTCGCAAAAAGAGTCAGACTATATTATCTTACTTTGGCGACAAAGAAGATCAAAACATACAACCAGAAGAAGACAACAAAGTCAAAGCTCCTACGTCCAAAGGCTCCAAGAAAAATATGGATTGGTCCCAGGCCTTGGAAGAGCTCAAAAGGGATTTTGAGAAGCAAGTAAGAGAAGTAGAGGAAAAACTGGGAATAGAAATGAGAATGATGCAAGAAAATCATGAAAAACAAGTCAACAGCTTGCTAAAGGAGACCCAAAAAAATACTGAAGAAAATAACACCTTAAAAAATAGCCTAACCCAAATGGCAAAAGAGGTCCAAAAAGCCAATGAGGAGGAGAATGCCCTAAAAAGCAAAATTGGCCAAATGGAAAAGGAAGTCCAAAAGATTACTGAAGAAAATACTTCCTTAAAAATTAGAATAGAGCAATTGGAAGCTAGTGACTTTATGAGAAATCAAGACACTGTAAAACAAATCCAAAAGAATGAAAAATTAGAAAACAATGTGAAATATCTTATTGGAAAAACAACTGACCTGGAAAATAGATCTAGGAGAGAAAATTTAAAAATTATTGGACCATCTGAAAGCCATGATCAAAAAAAGAGTCTAGACAGCATCTTTCAAGAAATTATCAAGGAAAACTTCCCTGATATTTTAGAACCAGAGGGCAAAGTAGAAATTGAAAGAATCCACCTATCTCCTCCTGAAAGAGATCCCTAAAGGAAAACTCCTAGGAATATTGTAGCCAAATTCTGGAGTTCCCAGGTCAAGGAGAAAATAGTATAAACAGCCAGAAAGAAACAATTCAAGTATTGTGGAAACACACTCAGGATAACACGAGATTTAACAGCTTCTACATTAAGGGACCGAAGGGCATGGAATATAATATTTTGGAGGGCAAAGGAGATAGGATTACAACCAAGAATTGCACACCCAACAAAACTGAGTATAATCCTTCAGGGGAAAAAAATGGTCATTCAGTGAAATAGAGGACTTTCAAACATTCTTGATGAAAAGACCAGAGCTGAATAGAAAATTTGACTCTCCAATACAAGACTCAAGTGGAACATGAAGAGGTAAACAGGAAAGAGAAATCATAAGAGACTTATTAAGGTTGAACTGTTTACATTCCTGCATGGAAAGATGATATTTGTTAACTCATGAGACCTTTGTCAGTATTAGGGTAATTGGAGGGAAAAAATTATATGTATGTATATAGATAGATAGAGAGAGAAAGAGCACAGGGTGAATTGAAGATGAAGGGGTTATATCTGGAGAATACAATTAAGGGGTGAGAGAGGATTATACTACAAGGAGAAAGGGAGAGGTAGAATGGGGTAAATTACCTCACAAAAAAAACCCAGAAAACAAAAGGCTCTTACCGTGTAGGGGAAAAGGGGGAAGGTGAGAGGGAATGAGTGAATCTTATTCTCATAGGATTTGACTTAAGGAGGGAATAACATACACACTCAATTGGGTATGGAAATCTGTCTTACTCTACAGGAAAATGGGGGGGAAAGGGGACAAGAGAGTAGGGGAAGATAGAGAGGAGGGCAGATTGGGAAAGGGGGTAATCCGAAGAAAATACTTCTGAGGAGGGACAGGGTCAAAAGATGGGCGGGATAGGATTAAGGGAAATAGAATTAGTTTTTCACAGCATGTCTGTTATGAAAGTGTTTTGCATAACTGCACATGTATAACCTAATAAAAAAAAAAAAGAATTCAGGTTCATCTCCATACCACATCAGATGGGATTCTGAAGAGAGTCTTTCTAATAGTATGTGTTAAATGAATGTTTTTGTATTGAAATAGTAGCAATACCCTTCCTGATGGGAAAATTTTGGTAGCATTTTCAGAATAGCATATGTCTACCACTAACCCTTTCTTTTATTCTCACTTTTTACCTACACTAAGAACACAGGAATTTCTCAAATGACTGAGCATCCCCTGATTCTAGACTAGAAGCTCCTGAAACTTACTGCGTTTTTTCTTTATGGTTTAGTAGAAAGGACTCCAGGCACTTTAAGCCAGGAAACATGGGTTCTAGTTTTGACACTGACAATTTTTTGTTTAATGATGTTTGCAAGTAGTTGCTTTCTTGGGGCCTCAGTTTCCTTCTTTGCAAAATGGGAGTATTACTTGCCTTGTCCAGGTCAAACGAATATCAAATGGGATATTACGGATATGAAAATATTCTAAAAAGTATGAAATTCTATTCTTCCATTCTATGAATGGAAGGTAGCATTGTTTTATCTGGAACTGGTTTACATGATTACATTTTTTAGAAAGTAGTGTCTAAAACACTGAACAAAAAATTCTTTAAGAGTGAAATTCACATTAAGTAAAACAAATTAATTTGCTACTTTGAAAATTATATGAAATGATATTCTATATTTGCAAGGGCTTACCTGGTTCCTGTTTGGTGTTGAAAGAAAGCAGGCAACTGCTGTTGTCTTGAATATATTTCTTTTTTTTCTGTATGCTGATTTCATTGTAACTTCTAAATTGTTACATTTTAGTTCCACTGGACATTTCTCTGAACTGAAGTGCTAATTAAAACACTAATTAAAATTAGCTGCTCTTGAGGGGAGATTAGTTTCAGGTTTTGAAGGGTTATTTTTCCATCTTCTAAGGCAGATTGGTTTGATCTAACTTGACTGATCATGTCTCTGTTTGTGTGAGTCTATCCTGCCCCTTAACCAAGTTTTGACTATGAGTTCTGACTTCCCAAGGGCTTCTTTTTAAAGAAAATTCCTGCATGCAGCACTTCACAGTTTACAAAGGGTTTAACATCTATTCATTTGATCTTCACATCAACCCAGTGAGATAGGAGGGGCAAAGAGTTTCATCATCCATTTTACAGCTAAGAAAAATTAGATTCAGAGAGGTTAAGTGCTTTGCCCACAGTCAAGTCATTGGCTGAGGTGTGGGACTAGACCCTAGCTTATTTCACCATCCCACATCAACTTAGGTATTCCTTGGCTACTCATTTGAAATATTAAATCAGATTCTGGGTTTTGCCAAACTGTTAGTATTACTACTTAGATAAACTGTTCTTGGCTCTTTTGAGAACAAGACTCTGGTACCCCCACCTATCCTTATTCATTTATATATACATTTATGTAATTTGGTATATTTTTGTGTATTATTCTCAAGTATGTATTTTTTTAAAGTTTTTACACTGGAACCTTATGTCATGTTCATATTTCTGGATCCTTTTACAAAATCAATTACTTACTAATTTATTAATAGCCTCCCATTTTCTTTCTCTCCTCATTCTTGCCTATTCTCATACTGGGCAAATATTGCTCAGCTCTGGTGCATCTAAACAATAGGTTGAGTATTCCACCTGGACAGATTTTGTGATCATTTTCTGGATGTTCCCAAGTAGAGGAGTTCAGCCTACTCTACAGGAATTTGAGAATTTAGGATTATTCTCAAAGTTGTGTGTTTGTAAAATAATTATATAGTCTTTTCAATCAAAGTAAATGACTTAGTTTTCTTTTAATGCATTGGTCTAATTGTGTAAGCATTATATTTGAATTGCAAAAACTGGATGAGAGTAGGGGTCATCTTTATCTGCTATATATAAGGTTATTCTACTTCATTGAATATTATTCATTATTTCTGTGATCTCTTTAATAGTGTTGTTGTACAGTCATTTTCAGTCATGTCTAACTCTTCATGACCCCTTTTGGGGCTTTCTTGGCAAAGATACTGGAACGGTTTTCCATTTCCTTTTCCAGCTCATTTTACAAATGAGGAAACTGAGGTAAATAGGATTAAATGACTTGCCCAGCATTCCACAGTAAGTATATGAGGCCAGATTTGAACTCAGGAAAATGAGTCTTCCTGATTCCAAGCCTGGCACTGTACCCACTCCACTACCTAGCTGCCCTCTTTAATATTACAGTACCAGGAATATTGGTTCTTTGTATCAGAAGTGGAACTTGAGGAAAATGAAGACCATAGGCCCAAATAACCTGAAGGCTGTACCAACGTACCCTTTCTCTTCAATCTCTTTTCATAATTGTGTTACTCATGATTTTGGCTAAATGAGACTGGTTATATTAAAGAAGGTTCTGTCAAAATCAAATTCTGTTTTGTTCTTGGTTTTGTTTGGTAGGAGGAAAAATGTTTCAGCTAGCACTAAACCTCTGTGATCCTGAATCAGTTAATTCTAGGCCCTTAAAAGAAATAACTCAAAAAGCAGCAAAGTTCCCTACAGTAATCAACAACTGTTCCCAAAGCTCAAAGCGTCATTCCTTGCTTTGATAATGAAATGGTGTTTTATTTCTTTTAGTGTGACTGAGTCTCAAGGGAGTCTATCTGCAGTCTCTGTCCTGTTTAGTATTTACGATGCATGGGTAGATTCATTACAGGCAAAGGAAAAATTGAAACACCTGTTTGTCTCATCTTGTCTGCCCAGTTTTTGCACACAGTTCATATCATTTTACTTGGCTATATAAACCATGCTTTCTTGGAAATGTTACTATAAAATGAAATAAATGTAAAATAAATTGGCATTTTAGGTCTTTGTTTCTTGCCTAACATTTCTCTCTAGTAACCTATCTGTTATTTTACATGATGGAAACAAAGCAATTCTACTTTGTTTATTATACAAAGCTAGGGACCTGGTGCTATGGCTAAAGGAGTCTCCAGTTAACTGAGAGGTAAGCTGTTTTATTCCATGGAACTTCTGTAAGTGAGGATATCCATACTAGAATATAGCAAAGAGTAGTGGAAAGAGCCTTGGATTTTCAAGCAAAGAATCTAAATTTAAGTCTCAATTCTGCTGTGTTATTATCTCTGTCCAAGGTTGTATGACTTAGACAAGTCATTTGACTTCTCTAGGTTTCAGTTTCCTCATTTGTAAAATGAAGGGGTTGGGTTAGATAATCTCTAAAGCCACTTCTAGCTTTAAATATATATATATATATATATATATATATATATATATACACACCCACACCCACATATATGTGTGTGTATATATATATACACACCCACATACATATATACCTGCATATACGCATATATACTCCCCTTATATTTTTATATTTATATGTGTATATATGTATATACATACATACATATACGTGTGTGTATATATATGTATATGTATATGAATTTTGTACTCTGAGCCCTTCACTTCTTTATTAGGAGGTGGGTGTTTTTTTCTTCATTACTCCTCTGGAATCTCTGGAATCGTGTTCATTATGTTGATCAGAGTTGCTAATTCTTTCAAAATTGTTTGCCTTTACCATATTGTTGTCTTTGAATAATTTTTTTTCCTGGTTCTATTTACTTCACTCTGAATCAGTTCATACAGGTCTTCTCAGGTTTCTCCAAAACCATCCCCTTCATCATTTCTTATAGCATAATAGTATTCCATACCATTTATATACTACAATTTGTTCAGTCATTTTCCAGTTGATGGACACTACCTCAGCTTCTCATCCTTTGCTACCTCAAAAAAAAATGTAAATATTTTCATGTATTCTTAAAGTTTATTTTGCTTATAAAGTTTATTTGCTTATAAACATAAACTATAAGTTTTCACTTAACCTACTCTTCACCTAATGCTTCCTTCTCACTTTAATCCATTCCCTTCTATTTCCCTGTTGAGTGAATTTTGTTTTTGTACCCATCTCTGTGAGTGTACTTCCCTCCTTTGACCAATCCAGATGAGAATGAGACTCAAGTGTCAGTCACTCTCCCCCAATTCCTCTCGCTTGTTTGTATAGTTATCTATTTGCACACAATGATTATGTGTGATAATTTTCCTTAACCTTCCTTCTCCTCTCCCTCCCCCAGTGTATTCCTCTAACCCTCCTTTTCTAATCTTCTTTTAAGATCAAGATATAACAGAACCACTCCCAGAGCTTCTAGCTAATTTGACTCCCTCTATGAAAACTGATTATGATAGAGTTCACAGGTGACACAAATGCCGCCATATTCAAATGCAAGTAGTTTATCCTTGTTTTAGTTCTTTGTATCATTATTAATTTATTTTTATCTTTTTATGTTTCTCTTAACGCCCGTGTTTGAACTTCAAAGTTTATAAATAGCTCTGGTCTTTTCATCAGGAATGCTTGGAAGCCCTCTATCTCGTTAAAGATCCATTTTCTCCTGTAGGATTATATTCAGTTTTACTGGGTAAGTAATTCTTAGCTATGATCCTATATAATTTACCTTTCAAAACGTGGCATTACAAGCTGTCCTCTCCTTTAGGCTGAAGGCTAATACTACATTATGTGTGATCCTGGCTGTGGCTCCTCTGTACTTGAATTATTTCTTTCTAGCTGCTTTGAGTATTCTTCTTTGACCTGGAAACTCTGGATTTTGGCTTAATAAATGTTTATTGATTGGCTGAGATATTGTGGAGAAGTAAACAGTTTGTATGAGTAATGACTGATAAGACTGGAAAGGTCAGATTGTTGAAGACTCAGAATGCCAGACCAAGCAGATTGTATTTTTTCCGCAGGCATTGGGGAACCATTTTTGAGTATGAAAATGACATAATCAGAATGATCCATTAGAAAGATTATAGTAGTGAGAAGGTGTTTTGGGTGAGAGTGGAGGTGGAGAGACTGTTTGCAAGGCTGCTGCAATAGATGGAAGGAAATGAGTGTTGGTGTTAAAAATATGGGCATTTGTGTCAGCAAGCAATTTGGGACCATTGAAAGGATTCATCATTTCCTCAAATGTGATTTTGCATGATTTCTGCATCCTACTCAATTCTGGGTACAGTTTTGTCCATATGTAGCACCTGTAAAGAACATAGTTAATCAATAAAATAATCTAACTTGAGGGCTACCTGTCTAGCTTGCATGTCTGGAAATATACATTATTCATCTACTTTGTTTTTCAAGTATAGATGGTTAGCCTGTCCTTTGCATTGCTGTGGATTGTACTGAAGAGGCTTTATAGCTTTGGGTCAGGAGAGAGAGGTTCAATGCAATTAGTATATAGTCATCTTTGAAAAGGAAAATTTCTGGAATTTCACCATGAGTAGAGAATCCTTTTGTTTGGATTTTGTGTTACATCTTCCATGACACTAACTATCACCTTAGGTATCTCTATTTTTTTTTCTGCATTGCTTAATGTCAGTTCTGAACAGATCACTGAACAGTTATCTCCATAGTTGTAGTTCAGTCATTTCAGTTGTGTCTGACTCTGTGACCCCATTTGGGATTTTCTTGGTAAAGGTACTGGAGTGGTTTGCCATTTCCTTCTCCAGGTATGTCTTGTATAATTTTAATACATGTGTGTGACATCTTGTATGTTATGTATGATTCTTCAAAGCTGCATTTTGTTTTACTCAGTCACATGCTTTTTTCCTTAAAAAAAAAAAATCTTTTTTTTTTTTCCACCTAAGCAGTTATCTTCTTTCCTTCCCATATCATCTCCTACCTATCTCCTGCCTCCGGGGGAAAAAAGGCAAAACCCTTATCACAATTATTCAGAGTCAAGCAAAACAAATTCCTACATCGGCCATGTCAAAAAATTAAGTCATGTGCATTCTAAAAATTGACAAATGGTAAACACTACAGGATCTTTGAATTCTCTGTTCCTCCAATTCAGTTGTGACCAAAAAGTTTGTTCTGCTATAGAAAATGGTTTACAAAAACCTGTCTTATTAACCTGTGTTTTCATTGAAGATATTCATAGACCATCCTCATGAAGATTTTTGTAATTTTGAGGAAGGCATATGAGTCAATAATTACTCATGTGCCTTTTTTAAAAAGTGTTGTGATATTTTTCATTCATTCAGAATATTTTTCTTTTGTAATACCTTGAAAACCAATCCCATTAAACTTCTAGCAGCTCTTTATATTTTTTGGTCAGGAACAGCTGGTCTTCTTGATTACATTTTAAGTGTCTTTGCTACTTCCTCACATTGTGTGTGGGGTGCTGAGGTGGTAAAGTCCAAATATAGTTTGGGATGGCCTGCCAGACTTTTGCTCTACTGAGCACATGTAAAGGGTAGGAAATAAGCTTTTATTAAACCTGCTATGTGCTGGGTCCTGTGCTAAATGCTTTACATGTATTATCTTATTTGATCCTCACAAAAACTTTGCAAGGTATGTGCTGTTATTATCCTCATTTTGCAAATGAGGAAACTGAGGCAAACAGGATTAAGTGTGACTTGCCCAGGGTCACACAGCTAGTACATATCTAAGCCTGGATTTGAATTCAGGTCTCCCTGACTCCATCCAGGTCCAGTGTTTTATCTACTGAGCAACCTAGCTGCCTCTGGGCAAAATATTTGCTGATGAGAAAAGATCATTCTGTCCATTTCCTCCTTTCAGTTCTATGTGAAGATGCTTTTGGGATGATCTTCTCAGCTGGGAAGCCAAGCTTTCTGCAGGCTTATTTTTCCCTCAGCTGACTCTCACCAATTCTAGACCCTGGGCAGGTCACTTAAACTCGTTACCCCAGCAGCTCCCTAGGACTAAGTTACAAAGGAGCTGCTGATCTGTGTCAGGTGGAGGTAGTTTCCACATCAGAAATTCTTTACATACATTGAATTATAGGTCTGGACCAAGAGAAAAAAATCTGCTTGCTCGGGACAGTTAGCAACAAGATATTGAAATGATTCCTTATTCATTGAAAGAAACATGTTGGACTTGGAAGGAACCTGAGAGATCAGTGAGGGCATGAACTTTCTGTCTCCCCTGACATCTGCCATACAGTAGGTAGGTGTGTGACCCTGGGCAAGTCACTTAATCCTGTTTGCCTCAGTTTCCTAATCTGTAAAATAAGCTGGAGGAGGAAATGGCAAACCATTCCAGTATCTATTGCAAGAAGACCCTAAATGGGGTCATGAAGAGTAGGACACAACTGAAAACAACTGAGCAGAAGTACTTAATAAAGTTGAATGGTTCTCCTGGGATACAAGAAGGACCAAGAAAAGATTTCTATATGTCTATATGGAAGCAATGGGGTGTAGTTCAAAGAACAATGGATTTCAGAAGTCCTAGGGTGGGTCCTTTCACCTGTTTGAGCCTTAGTTTTTTTTTTTATCTTCAAAATGGGACCAATAGTGCCATTTGCTTATCTCACAGAATCCTTGTAAAGATCAAATTAAAATATCTGTAAAGTACTTTGTAAGTATAACAGACACTATAAACGTCAACTAATAGTAGTAGGAGTAGTAAGAGTAATAGGAGGAGGAGGAGGAGAAGTAGCAGCAATTATACCTGTACTAAAGTCCAGTGTCTCACTGTATTGTGGAATTGACCCTAGACCCTTGAAAGCTATGCCAGTAGAATACAAAATCTGGTCGGTTATGTCAAACTAGAGAGACTTTGAGCATGGGTCTGCAACACTGAAGATCTGTTATCTGAACACCAGCCTAGGGAATCTTAGAGAGGCTCATCACCATCAAATAGCAACTGCTCTGTTTAGCATTTTAAGCTTTTTGTAATATGTGTGTGTGTGTGTATGTTAGGGGA
This sequence comes from Vombatus ursinus, assembly GCF_900497805.2. Lineage (NCBI taxonomy): Eukaryota > Metazoa > Chordata > Mammalia > Diprotodontia > Vombatidae > Vombatus > Vombatus ursinus. The sequence goes on from NW_020949997.1 coordinate 4,602,653, forward strand.
CTGTCTAAATGTATAAGTGCATAGCTCCATTGTAACATGGATAGATATGAATTGATGTCTGGCTTACCTTTGTGGAAATTGAAAGAATTGTACCTGCACTACCCATAAAGGAGAAAGAGGCAGCAAGATTGTAGGTCTGCTGAGGCTGGGCAGTATCTCCTGTCTCCAAGAGTGTTATTGGGCTAGAATTTCAAATGTATATGTGATGAATTTCATATACATACATATGATATATATGATATATGATATATATCATGTATATATATGTGTGTGTATATATATATATAAATGTGTATTTTACTCGCACAATTATTTCTAGTCTAAGGGGATGATCTTTGGGGGTTCAGAAGGAGAGCTTCTTCATTCTTAAGGATCACTGTTTTGGAGGAGGTTTAGCCCTTAGCTTTCAATTGCCAATTTAGCCCCTTCCCAAAAAACTCTGGTTATACAAATATCATCACAAATAGTGACTAGTGAGTAAACCCATTTATTCAAACAAAACAGCAAACAGAAATCTGAGAAGTTCTACATATTAGAATATACTAAAGAATGTACAGGTGTAAATGTCTAGGAGTGAGATAAAAATCTCAGCTCATACCAGGAGAGAATGGTATCACCCAGGGGAGGTTCCTATCATTCTGGTCTTCTTATACAACATTCCTCTCCATAAATTCTGTGGCCCAGTCATGCTGGCTTTGTTTGCTTTTGCTCACACATGATACTCCAGTTTATGTCTCTGTGCCTTTATGATAGCTGACATCCAGACTGGAATGCTCTCCCTCCTCACCTCTGCTGCTTAGCATCTTTGGCTTCCTTTAAGGCTCAGATAAATACTATATTCTGCAGGAGGCATTTTCTGATCCCCCCGCCCCCATTGTTAGAGCTTTCTGTACTAAGGTAAACTTCTATCTACTCTGTATGTATCTTGTGTGGGACAGTTAGGTGGTGCAGTGGATAGAATGCCGGGCTAGGTATCAAGAAGACTTGCCTTCATGAGTTCAAATCTGATCTCAGAAACTTACTAGCTGTGTGACCTTGGGTAAGTCACTTAACCCTGTTTGCCTCAGTTCCTCATGTGTAAAATGAGCTGGAGAAAGAAATGGCAAACTACTCCATTATCTTTGCCAAGAAAACCTCAAGTGGGTTCACGAAGAGTCAGACACGACTGAAAAACAGCTGAACAACCACAAATGTACCTTGTATGTACCTATTTATTTACATGTTGTCTCTCCTATTTGAATGGGAATTCCTTATTAATTACCCAGATGAAACTGAATTTTTTGGCCACAGCAACTCTCTCAGATTATGTGCTGATTTATACAGGGATGGCTATCTGTATTGGTGGAAGGAATACCCTCAGTGATAGAATCACAAATCCTTGATGTAGTGAACTATTAGTGGTAATGATAATAAAGACTAATCACAACCTTTTGTGCAGCTTTCACGGTATTTATTTAAGAAAAAAACCAGTTCTTTTTCTTTCTGAACCTTTTAAAGATAATTTGTTTAAATTGGCTTTTAACCAGATTTCAAATCCAGTTATAGAACAGTTTCCTGAGAGAGGGTGAAATGTCAAGGGCATTATTATTATTATTATTATTTTGCTTATCACTAGAGGCGGGTTGAGCCTCTGCACAGCATAGATTTATTCTCTTGCTGATCGGATTTCCTCTTGTTCTTTTTCAACCTGGTTAGTGGCCAGACAAGCAGGGCATTTATCAGTAGCACCCAGTTTCAGATGAACAATGAGTTGTGGAAAAGGTTACTGTTGATTTCACTGTGGCCTGAAGCATTAGTATGTGAACAGGAATATACAAACTGAGACCAAATTGATCCTGGATATCTTGTCCTGTTCTTTTTACGTGGAAATGTTCATTTTTATTGGTGTCTGTCAAATTAAGCATAACAAAAAATTGTTTTAAAATACCCAATACACACACACACACACACGCGCACACACACACACACACACACACACACACAAAAGAAAGAAAGAAAACACCCAACAAATTGTTCCTGGATAGAAGAACTCAAAAAGGGCAGGTACCACACAGGTCAAGATACATTCTTGGTGATTTAATATTTTAGAGAATTAAAATTTTTTTTTCCTTGTACGTCATCATCACCATTTTCTCTTTAAAGAAGAAGGTCTGATAAGGCAACACCTAAATGAGCAATTAAATAACTGGAGCAAAAGTCAACTGAGCAGTAGCCCTCTTCCTCCTGGATAATGGGACAAGAGGCAATGAGAGAAACCTGGAGAGCAGAGGCAAGAGGCAACAGTTGGAAGGATGTTGGACTTTCAGTCAGAAGACCTGGGTTCTCTTCATGGTTTTGCCACTTATTTTGTGATTATGGGCAGATGGTTTTAATTTTTCTGAGCCTTCATTTTCTCATTTATATAAAGGAGGATATTGCTACTTGTGCTACTTCTCTTCAGTAATAAGGAAGAACCTTTCGTAAAGTGAGGTGCTACAGCAATGTGATCTTCGTTTTGTGATATCGATCAGTCAATCAACAAGTATTAAACACCTGCTATGTGTCAGGCACTGTGTTAGGGCTATGGATACCAATCAATTATATAAAAAGATCACAATGGTAGGTAGGTATTAAATTTACTAAAACTAAATGTAGCTAGGAAGTCGATCAAAGTCACTTCTGTGGTTAATTTCTGCTGGTCTTCTTGAATTCTTCTGTTTTTCCCTTTTTATATTTGGTCCTTTATGCTGCTATTCTTTCCTTTTACTGATTTATTTCTTACTTTGCCCTATCTCTGTAGTAAGCACTGTGGCAGATGTGAAAAGGCATAAGATACAGTTCCTGATTTAAAGAACTCACATTGTAAGAGAAATAAAGCATTGGTAGGAAAAAATGTTATTATATTCTTATATTGTTAAGATCACTGTGGGATGGATGGGATTGTCAGGACAGGTTTTGTGGAAGAAGTAGGGTTTTGAAAGGTGGATAGGATTTGTACTGTGGAAAGAGTAGAAGGAAAACATAGTTGGGAAGATAGAGAGGGAAAACAGAAGGTGTGCTCAGTGAGCAGAGGGCTAGATCAGTCTGGCTTTGTTGTTATTCAGTCATGTCTGACTCTTTGTGACCCCATTTGGGATTTTCTTGGCATAGATACTGGAGTGGTTTGCCATTTCCTTCTCCAGCTCATTTCACAGGTGAGGAAACTGAGGCAAACAGGGTGAAGTGACTTGCCCAGGGTCACACAGCTAGTAAGTGTCTGAGCCTAGATTTGAACACAGGAAAATGAGTCTTCCTGACTCCAGGCCTGTCACTTTATCCATTGCGCCACCTAGGTGCCAATATCTGGCTTTAGTAGAGAGTAAATTTAATAGAGTAGTGGGAGATACTTTGATGGGCTTGTCATCCTCAAAGTGGGTACTCCCTTCATAGGCACAGATTTTAACCCATTCTTCTCATCCTATATGACTCTTGCACTTTCATCAGTCCTTCATGAAGCATTTACATGACATGCAGGAGACCACGCAGCTTCTCAGGTATCCAGTTGTTACCCATTGTTCTCTTTGAACACCTCCTTTTTTCTCATACCTATCCTTGACAATATGTTGTACTCTATTTCTTTTTAAAAAGTTTTATTGTTTTTTCTTTTTTTTACAACCCTGTCATTTCCCTCTAAATATCCTTCCCCTCATTGGTCCCAGTTGAATCCTTTGTAACTAAAAAAAAAAAAAAAAAACCTTTAAGCAAAGTCAGTGGACACAGGACCCAGTTTTACACCACTTTTTGCATGTAAGTCCTTGTGTGCTGTATACTTCACCTATTTACCACTGATCATTTTGAATGGGCATGGACCAAACTGAGTTTTTCTGTAAATATTCTGAAGCAATGCAGTCAGCACAATGCCATCTGTAAACAGGAGCATATGAAGAACCTCATCAACCAGCCAGTGTCACTGGATAGAGTATGTTGGGTGGAAGTAGGAGGGTGGGAGTGTTACAAGGTACACGAAGACTGGAAAGGTAGGGGAACAGGTTATTAAGGGCTTTGAATGCCAGGTAGATAACTTTATATTTGATCCTGGAAGTCATAGGGAGCCATTAGAGTTTACTGAGTGTGTGTGTTTGGGGGGCAGGAGGGCAAAGTTAGCATGGTCAGACCTGTGCATTAGGAAGATCACTTCAATAGCTGAATTGAGGATGAAGGGGAGTGGGGAGAGATTTGTGGCATGAGGACCAACCAAGCAGGCTATTACAGTGGTCTAGGCATGAAGTGATAAAAGCCTGAATTAGGGGGGAGGCAGTATCAAAGGAGAGGAGTAGGTGTATGTGAGAGATGTTATGAAGGTATCATCTACAGGACTTGGTAATTTTGAACTGGCAAAAAGATTGAATGTTAAGGGTGAGAGAGTTTGAGGAGTGGTGAATATTCTGTGGGTATCTCAAACTCAAGATGTCCAAACAGAATTCCTTTTTTTCCATCTTAAGGGTTATTTTATTTCCATATCAAGAAGATAATTTGATAATCATTGCCTAAACTATCTATCTATAAACTTTTAGGACAAAACCTCTTCTTATTTTCCTTAACTTTTGTTTCTTGACTCCAAAAATGTTCCTCTTCCCCATAATTTTTATGCACAAGCTCATGAGACATTTTTGTATTTCAACCCACCTGATAAAGAAATACATAAATAAATGAAAGTTCTCTGATGGAGGATACAGAGTTGGAATTCTATAAGCTTTGTTTCCCTCTCAACATTCCTGCCTAACCCCCCAAGAAGGGCTGGCAGGGATTTGCAAAGGACTTTATTTTTTAATCTTTTTAAGGACCCAGATTCCTGAGACCAAAAGATAAGTCAAAGGATAATGCATTCCATAAGACAACCCTGTTCTGACAGGGTCTGTGGCCCTGTGACTAACTGTCGCCGAGGTTAATTCTAGGTACACAAAACCTTATCAAACTCAACAATCCCAGTACCGGTCAGGTGAAAACAAAAATGCAGATTATGTGTTCTGTGACTCCAAGCAATTCAACACCTCTCATTTTATAAATGGGGAACCTGAGGCACAGAGCAATTAAATGACTTGCCCAGGATCAAACAGCTAGTAAGCAACTGAAGTGAGATATGAATCAGATCTTGCTGATTCTAAGTTCAATGCCCTAACCACTACACCACTGTCTCTGATTAGTCTTCCCCCTACCTTCCCTCATAAAGTGAACGGTGAAGTGGGAACAGGCAAAAATACTTTTAAGTTTTCCCTCCATGACCACAACTGTGTTTTAAAAACTGATGTAGGCTAATAGTAATATTTTTTTTAAGCAAAACTTTTCTAGGAGTACCAATGAAGGGAATCCTTCCTATAGTATCTTCTATTTTCACTATAGACATTTTTTCTAGAGGAATTTTAAACATCTAGAAATATAACCCATCAACTTGGATTTCTCTGTAGTGAGTATAAAATGGATTACAACAATTACACATCAAAGTCTTTCTACCTCATTGTTACTGTCATTTTATACCTATGGTAGATGAGTTACCATGGTACCTAAGCCCACATCAATCATTGTTAGGAATGGACTGTAGTCTCCATCAGGAACACAGCCCAAATCGTACTTGTTCCATTATTATGACCATGTTGGGGCAGGCTTGGGGCAGAAGAGCTGATGGATAGAGGTCAATACTAATCAGTCGTCAAATGGGATGCTTGGCTTCTGGCAGAGGTTCTTAACCGTGTGTGTGTGTGTGTGTGTGTGTGTGTGTGTGTGTGTGTGTGTGTG